>NC_081772.1:10633685-10933685 GCF_963082965.1 Carassius carassius | reverse complement strand
TATTGGGGGGGGGGGGTACCTCCCTGAAATGACTTTTTGCAGGTTGGGATGTCTGGTAATGGAACAAACTGATGTGATATTATTAAGTGTCTAATAAAAGCAGACTTGCTCATTGCATGATTCTGATATTCTTGTAAAGATTACAAGTTATTGGTATGATCACCCGTAGCGGCTGAAGTAAGGATTTAATAAAAAATCAAGTCTGTGTTGGCGCGGGTTTAGGGGCGTTCACATATCACGCCTAAAAACGCGTGGAAAACGCTAGTCGCGCTGCTTTCTCCTTCTTTCCAAAGCGCTCGGGCAGTTGCGCCCCTGGGGCGTCTGCCGTTGCTAAGCAACCATGGCGTGCTCTCTCCATGAAGACGCGGAAAGGATAAATTTCAGCAAAGGATAAATGTATTTGCAGCACTAAAAATCGCTTGCAGTAGCTCTGCTACTAAATTTATTTCAAAATGGCAATCCATATACAGCTATGATCAGCTGTTCCCTCATCTTAGCTGATCTTTCAACATTGTTATGGGAAAGGATGAAGCTGATTAGTTAGTTCTTGTCACATGACCCGCAGAGCGCTTGCGCGCCGCTTCCATTATGAGAGCGCATACCGAATTAATGAACTTGTGAATATGTGAACGGCCCCTTAAAAGACTGCGAGACAACAGTCACAAACCACCGAGCTACTCCGAATCAGCTCCAGATCTCTGGAAACCATGCTAAACCATAGCAGAACCCTGACTACATTTTATGGTTTGTGATGCTAAAGAACATTTCATGACGTCTCAGACAACTGTAAATTTGTGGCTACTGTGGTTTAATAATAAACGCTATCATAAACTCATATTTACCATAGTAAAATAATTTTATTTGCCTCTTTATTTTTGTATACTGTAAAAACTTCAACCACATTGGTTGAAAATGAATAAAGGCTGAAATATTATATTAGAAGTTGTACTTATATTTTTTTGTAAAGTTATCCAAAGAATTCATTAGCTCATCAAAAAAAGAACATTAGATTAATTATTTATTGTAATAAAAATAATCGTTAGAGTAGTTGACTAATCGAAAAAATAATCGTTAAATTAGTCGACAGAAAAAATAATCGTTAGTTGCAGCTCTACAGTAAATACATTTATAATGTTTTCATGTAAAGTATTTTTCATCAAAGGGAAGTTGTGGCCTAATGGTTAGAGAGTCGGACTTGCAATCGAAAGGTTGTGAGTTTGAGTCTCGGGCCAGCAGGAATTGTAGGTGGGGGGAGTGCATGTACAGTGCTCTCTCCACCCTCAATACCACGAGGGCGCCGCAGCATAAATGGCTGCCCACTGCTCCGGGTGTGTGTTCACAGTGTGTGTGTTCACTGCTCTGTGTGTGTGCACTTCGGATGGGTTAAATATAGAGCACGAATTCTGAGTATGGGTCACCATACTTGGCTGAATTTCACGTCACTTTCAAATAAATGCAGCCTTGGTGAGCATAAGAGACTTCTTTCAAAAAAAAAAAAAAAAAAAAAAAAAAAAAAAAAAAATAAAAATATATATATATATATATATATATATATATATATATATATATATATATATATATATATATATATATATATATATATATATATATATATATATATATATATATATATATATATATATATATATATATATATATATATATATATATTTTAATTGTACAGACCCCAAACCACTTTTTCTTTGTGTTTTATTTGTCAGTGTTTTATTTGTTGTTCCTTTCACTATTTCCAAATTGCAGTGAGGCTCTTATTTCAGTTTTGGCATCCGGTACGTGGTTGTACTGATTAGGTGCATGAGAAATACTCCCAAAACTATTATCAAGTTTATAGCCAATACCGGCTTCTCTCCCTCCTGATAAAAACATAAATTTCTGTGAAATGTTGGGAGATGTTACCAAACACCAATTTCATACTTCCTAGTCTCTGTAAATTGTGGTTTTCCTCTTAAATCTGAACCTCACTCTACCTGTGCTTCAGAAGACAGAAGCTATTGGTCCTCTTCCAGCTCTGAAACAGAGCTTTCCAGAACAACGCAAGAGACTCACCGCTAAAGACTATCTCAACTTTAAGCCCAGTCTATCTAAAAGAATGAATGGCTTCTGCAGCTGCTGCCACAGAGGAGAAGGGAACATTTTCAGGTGCGATGACGAGATGAACAGGAAAGGTAAAATGAACCTCGAACAAACACACACTAAAATAAAACTTAAGCAGGTAGGAAAGGTTGCTATAAAAATGTCAAAAATATTTGAAATATTTTACAAATTAAAATACAAAGAGATACCAAAAATATGGCCAGTCAAATGTCACAGACTTACTTCAATACAGTTTCTACCTCTTTATCAATTCAAATTCATTCAGTGTTAAATCACTGCACCCAGACCTCCCATTACACCATATGAGTGTTTCAAATTGCCCTCCATTAGTGGGTACTGGGATTCATTAAGACATGTGGCATGACACATGGATGAAGTGTCTTGAATTCCTCCCAGTGGAACTGCCACATCAAACATATGGCCAGTGTAGGGGGGAACAGCTGTGAGTGTGTGTGTGAGCATGCAAAGACATGCTGATACACGTAGAGTTAAAGATTGGGAACAGCACAGCTGTGTGTGTGTGTGTGTGTGTGTGTGTGTGTGTATGTGTGTGTGTGTGTGTGTGTGTGAGACTGTTTCCCAACAGAGAAAGACATTCAAGGTCAGTGTGCCCCACAGATTGAGCTTTGACAAACATCTCACACTTCACACAGGCTATATGTTTCAGATTATGACATAGCGTAATGTAAAGTTGTCTTTGTTGTAATAATACAAATAATATTAAACTGATTAAAATGTATTAATTACATTATTATTAGTAGTAGTTGTAATAGTAGTAGTATCAACAAATTAGAAAGTGTTTTTTAATTTTTAATAATACATTACTATATAACATACATTACATACATTAAAATATTCATATTCTGACTATTTAAAATATTTATGATAATTAAATGTAATCTTAAAATGAAGTGTAGAAAGAATAAGGTTTAAAATGTTAGAAAACACTCTGATATTCATAAAAAAAAAGAAAAAAGTATTTGCCTCCATCAGTCTTAATTGCAAGCTTTCCATCAGCCATTGGAGTGTGCACACTCAATTATCCAACTCCCACCACACAACATACAAATGAAAAATAAATGCCATTTATGTGTTGTTTGTATTTACAAGGAAAGGAAAGAGTCTCTACACAAGTAGTACAGTCTACCAGTCCCTGCTGATGACTGTAGAGGTCTGAACATTTGGTGTGCAGTTAAAAGGCAGATACAAAGAGAGCAGATCCCCAGGAGGGATTCATATGGCTAAAATAAAAACAACTCTAACTGCATTTCAGCTCAGGGACCTTAATCAGACTCCTATTTCAATTAACTCCAAACCACATCATTCAGAATTAAAACTGACTGCTGACAGCAAAGTAATTTACTTCAGATGTGACCCATTCTATGTGTCCACTGGTGCAGAAGAAACAAGCTCAAAATACCAGAGATTTGCTGCTAGGTGGGATTGTACAGCGGGATGGGGGGGGGGGTCAATATGTGAACAATAATGAATATTATAACTAACTGCATATTAATTAAATACAAAAACATATAGCAAATATAAAATGTACAGTAATTTGTGCACTGAATTCACTTTAAACTGCAGCATTTATGAAAGAAGTCACCACTTTCACTTTGGCTGTTGTGTGCATGAAGTTTCATACTTTATGATAACTTTTACCACTTGCCCTGCTGTCAATCACATAATCCCTAAGTGAGCCTGCCTCTCATCTCCCACTGAGAATGAATAAAGAATGCTTGCTTACATCCGCTCACTCAACGCCACTGGAAACATACTGTGATTACAATCATAATGACTCTTTCAACTTCACTTAACTATAATTTACTCCACTTTTAATGCACATTTAAACCTCTTTATAATATTTGCTTTCTAATCCTATGTAACAACATACAATCTAAAATGAACAGAAAATGTGAATCTTAAAATCAGTTTAACTGCTTCTGACAGTTTATAGACACTTGAAAACCTTACTTGTGTATCAAATCGTTTTGAAGTCCAATAATACGTGACTGGTAAAACAGTTAAAAGACAAACATGATGTAAACTTGCCCATCATGCTGTTTTTATTAAGGGTACACATAAGGTACAAGAAACACTACACATTATAACAAAAAGTTAAATGAAATCATCTAAGATTTTGAGTGATTTTGATTTTGAATGAATGAAGGGAAAGCATGCAAATAACTGCAGAATGTTTGAGTCACAGTTTAGGAGGTAACTCATTCCAACATCAAAGTAGTGAAATGATGATGGTAATGATTGTGTTACAGAAAGCATCCCTCACTTAATAATAACTAACAGTCTTGTTTTATTGCTATTGTCAATTGCATTGTTGTGGCATGAGCAAACATTCATTCCATTGGTATGTTTAGGTACATATTTTGGTATGAATTAGCTTGTATGTGAAAACACAAATACAAGTGCATGCTGGGAAAACATGTTGGCTCTTAATTTTCAAAATACTACTAAATACACTCGCAAATACATATATTGTTCAAAAGACAAGAAATTAAGGGAAATTTTGTATATAATAACTGAATGAATTTGAGCACTTAAATTAGCATCTGTATGTGTATAATAAGCAGTATATTGTTAATCAGTAATTATACCAGCCTCGTCAAATGATTTTACTGTCTTCAAACTGCAATCAGTGAGGACAATACATTTCATAGCAGTCAATACACCTCAATTATAAAAGAGCAGACAATTATTGCTCACCAAGATGTTTCCAGTAGAACAAATCCCTTATGAAGACAGAATTACACATGCAAACAACACTCACACACAGATCAATACGTCATGTTTATGACATTTGTCAGACTCGTGTGAGTCCCCTTAATGTGTGTTTGAATCACCACAGGTTTCATTTGAAGACCAAAGCTATGTCTAAATTTGGCACAATCTCTCCAAGACCAGACCACATTACTACAAAGCTACATATTTTATTGTGATTGCAATATATCTGTTATCGTAACAATATAAAATAATTTCTGTACAAAACAAAATTGATATATATATATATATATTAGGGCTGGGTGTTATGGCCTAAAACAAAAAAATCTGGATTTCCCCCTTGGGGTCAAAGTACAATCAAAAATAACAAGCCATAAAGACAAGATGGCAGGCCCTGCCATTGAAAATAGTGAAAATATAACATAACATAAGATAAAATGTAACATATCATTCTTATCATACCGGATACAGTTTATAAATGTTTGTAAGACTGTCAGTGGTCTTCACTATTTTTTCCATGGGAGCCGCACTGATCGGGCAAAGTCAATCAGAGAGCCACTTTTACCGCAAACTATTAAAAGTTACATCTAGTCATACATAGCATGTCTTTTTTATCAATCTGTCATCCCTGACATGCAATGCAATACAATACAGAAGTGGCTATCATTCTTTATCATTTAGTGGTCAAATTTTTAACTGAGACAAGATTATTATTATTTTTAAGTAGGATTACCTGTATCTTAATGCTGGAAAGACCTTAAGTTATTATTTTTATTTATATTTATATATATATATTTATATTTATATATATTAAAGATCTCTGATCCAAAAACTAATGCCAGATCAGTGAATCATAAAATCAGGAAAGCGCCTTTAACAGTGATGCAATTCCTCTGATAACCACAAAAAGACTACAGTGAAACAAGCAGAGGTGGGTAGTAACGAGTTACATTTACTTCGTTACATTTACTTGAGTAATTTTTTGGGGTAACTAATACTTTTTGGAGTATATTTAAAGACCGGTACTTTTACTCTTACTTGAGTACATTTTTTGGGAAAAATCTGTACTTTTACTTCGTTACTGTGGGCGACGCTCCTCTCGTTACTTTATCTTAATGCAATAAATGTTATAACTCCTTCAGTTTATTCTAAACGCGCCGTCTACCTTTCTCTGGGCAATGAGCGATGCCCATTCGCTAATGATTCATTCTTTTGAGTCAATTCTGTTCAAAGGCTTGATCAAACCAATTGGCAAACGAGTGAATAGGTCCATGAATCAGTTTGAATGATTCGTTCAGTTCCCTGCCGCACGCGCTGAGCGTCTGAAGTGGTTCACTTGGAGTTGTAACGTTTAAGAACATCAGCAGCGTTGAAAACGGGGCTATGGAACTGCATTGAATAGAAAGCAAATCTGCAAAGGCAATTATCTGCTTGTGATGGAGATCCTTATTAGATGAACACCGCGTGTGCTGTCTACTGTTTAACAGGTAAAAACTTGGGCTACATTCGAGTACACGATACCACTGTGACATTAGTTTGTTGTACGTGTGTGGCTTATAACAGAGGGGAGTCAAGTTGAATGCAGCTTCCAAAAGACAAAAAATAGCCGATTAAGATTTTATTAATTGTAATACAATCACACTGGTGCGAGTACGTTCAGCAAGTCTTATCATCAGCTGCTAAATTCAGATCTGTGATCGCTGACTGGCGCTGAGCCAGAGATAGATGCGTTTTTACAGCACCGCGGATTATAACCAATCACACAAGATTCTGTTGGGCTTTTGAATGCAATGGCCAATCAGAGGCGTTCAGATGAGTCATCGCTAAACTGCCGGTGCTTCCTTCACTCACTCGCTGACTGGAGACCTCTTTCTGGTGAATTCTCTCGTCAGAAACAACAGTGCAGATGTGTGTACGAATCTATAATTAAGAAATTGATTTCACAGTGTTAACAGTTTCAGTGATTTTAATGGGAGTTTCTGAGAGTGATTGAACTCTAGACTGTCAGTGAAAATGATCTTTAATAATGTAAATGTTATTTGCTCTCTTTCTGAACAATGAAAGATTAGTAGCAATTTTTATATCACATTAACTTTCAATGTTAAATTCACATTTAATATAAAGTTAGTCGTAATAAAAATATGTTATGGTATGACACCTATATCTGTTACTTAAGTAAACAGACAGGGTTTTATAATAAATTACATAAATTGGAGTAAAGGCTGATGAAATATATACACGCACACATACATTACATACATTTTATCTATATATCTAAATAAAAATAGGCTCAGTATATATGACCCAAAGTAACTAGTAACTAACTACTTGAGTAGATTTTTTATCCGATACTCTTTTACTCTTACTCAAGTAACTATTCAGACTAGTACTTTTACTTGAGTAAATATTTCTAGAAGTACTTTTACTTGAGTACAGTTTTTGGGTAATCTACCCACCTCTGGAAACAAGCTATTTTGAGAAGAAAGAAAAGGTACTTGTGTGGGGTAAAACCTCAAAGACATTAAAGCATGCCGGCATTAGAAAAGACAGATCTAGCAGCGAGAGGATGGAACAACACGGGTATGTAGAAGAGCTTTGATCACTATCACCGCCTGCATGTAAATTTCAAGATTTATGTTGTTTCTTTCTAAAATAAATCTTAAAGCATCTTAAGCATAACAACTATTATGAAAGTAAATAGAGGAATTATGTACATTAGAAATTACTAATAACTTCACTTAGATATTATAATAAGACACAGTGTCTGTTCCCCGAACTACCAAATACAAAAAAAGTCTAAACAAATTAAAGGGTAACAATTTAATCAATATTCAACTGAGAAAAAGAAAAAAACAGATAGGATATATATAAACGTATGACAATGCTTGACTTAATTAATAATAGATCCCTTTCTACGAAAGCACTTCTTGCAAATGATATGATCACAGATCATAACCTAGATGTGCTCTCTTTGACAGAAACCTGGCTAAAACCAGATGATTACATTACTTTAAATAAGTCTACCACACAAGATTACTGTTATAAACCTGAACCCTGTCCAAAAGGTAAAAGGAGAGGGGTTGCTACAATTTACAGTAATATTTTCAGTATTTCTCAAAGGTCTGGTTTCAGGTATAATTTGTTTGAAGTAATGGTGCTTTATGTAACATTAAGAGTAGTAAGTGTTAATGATGAATCCCTACTGATGTTTGCAATGGCTACTGTATACAGGCCACCAGGGCACCTTACAAGACTGAATCTGAGTGCTGGCTGTATAGATAAAGTCTTAATTTTTGTCGATTTTAAAATTCATGTATAGATAATGAAAAAGATTAATTGGGAACAGCATTTATAGACATTCTAAACAACATATGTCTGGACTAACCAGAGGTGGGTAGTAACGAGTTACATTTACTTCGTTACATTTACTTGAGTAATTTTTTGGGGTAACGAATACTTTTCGGAGTATATTTAAAGATGGGTACTTTATACTCTTACTTGAGTAAATTTTGGGGGGAAAATCTGTACTTTTACTTCGTTACTTTGGGCGACGCTCCTCTCGTTACTTTATCTTAATGCAATAAATGTTAGGTGCTTCAGTTTATTCCAAACGCGCCGTCTACTTTTCTCTGGGCAATGAGCGATGCCCTTTCGCGAATGATTCATTCTTTTGAGTCAATTCTGTTCAAAGGCTTGATCAAACCAATTGGCAAACGAGTGAATAGGTCCATGAATCAGTTTGAATGATTCGTTCAGTTCCCTGCCGCACGCGCTGAGCGTCTGAAGTGGTTCACTCGGAGTTGTAACGTTTAAGAACAGAAAGAGCGTTGAAAACGTGGCTGGAACTGCACTGAATTGAAATCTGCAAAGGCTATTATTTGCTAGCGATGGAGATCCTTATTAGATGAACACCGCGTGTGCTGTCTACTGTTTAACAGGTAATAACTTGGGCTACATTCGATTACAGTACACGATACCACTGACATTAGTTTGTTGTACGTGTGTGGCTTATAACAGAGGGGAGTCAAGTTGAATGCAGCTTCCAAAAGACAAAAAATAGCCGATTAAGATTTTATTAATTTTAATACAATCACACCGGCGTGAGTACGTTCAGCAAGCCATATAATCAGCTGCTAAATTCAGATCTGTGATCGCTTGCTGGCGCTGAGCCAGAGATAGATGCGTTTATACAGCGCTGCGCATTATAACCAATCACACATGATTCTTTTGAGCTTATTAAAGCATTGGCCAATCAGAGGTGTTCCGATGAGTCATCGCTAAAATTCCGGTTCTTCCTTCACTCGCTCACTGACTGAATACCTCTTTCTGGCGAATTCTCTCGTCAGAAACAACAAAGTGCAGATGTTTGTACGAATCTTTAATTAAATATTGATTTCACAGTGTTAACAGTTTCAGTGATTTTAATGGGAGTTTCTGAGAGTGATTGAAATCTAGACTGTCTCTGAAAATTATCTTTAATAATGTAAATGTTATTTGCTCTCTTTCTGAACAATGAAAGATTAGTAGCAATATTTATATCACATTAACTTTCAATGTTAAATTCACATTTAATATAAAGTCAGTCATATTAAAAATATGTTATGGTATGACACCTATATCTGTTACTTAAGTAAACAGACAGGGTTTTATAATAAATTACATAAATTGGAGTAAAGGCTGATGAAATATATACACGCACACATACATTACATACATTTTATCTATATATCTAAATAAAAATAGGCTCAGTATATATGACCCAAAGTAACTAGTAACTAACTACTTGAGTAGATTTTTTATCCGATACTCTTTTACTCTTACTCAAGTAACTATTCAAGACTAGTACTTTTACTTTTACTTGAGTAAATATTTCTAGAAGTACTTTTACTTTTACTTGAGTACAGTTTTTGGGTACTCTACCCACCTCTGGGACTAACTCATTGTTGTAATCATACTTTAGATTTAATACTATCAAATGGAATTGATGTCAATGGCATTGAAATTCTGCAGCAGAGCGATGATATCTCAGATCATTATCTAGGTTCATATATACTCCATATATCTAAAGCTGCATACTCAACACAATTAGTCAGTTTCATTCTTATTCTGAGGTCATAGTAGCCACCCAGATCCAGTCAGTATCCAGACCAGATGGTGGATCAGCACTTAGAGATGACTTCTACAGCTCTGAATGTCCGCAGAGACCATGTTAACTAGATAACCCCTAGAGACGGATCCCCTGTCGAGACCTCATCACCACGAGAACCAGACGAGCCCTCTCTACAATCTGACTTGTGCTGCAGCCTGGAATTAAATCACACCATGTTGGTTAAAGAACTGTGTTAGTTGGGGAAACGTAATTTCTGGCTATATTGTCAGCTTAATTGCACAGACATTATAAATTACATTATGAACTGACTTTCACTGAATAATTGCTTTACTATTGTCCTCCTAGATTATTGACACACTATTTTCCTGTTTAACACTGTTGCTTTTACACAATCTGTATTGTATAAAGCGCTATATAAATAAAGGTAACGTGACTTGACTTTGACACAGAAAAATAACAATGTAGCCGGTCACATACTTCGTCATTTGCAGTGTAATCAAACTAGTGCTCACCTACCTACATGCCTTTTAGCAAGACAGTTAGGGAGAATGTCACATCACAATTAATACAAATGACTCAAGAGGCTCCTAGCACAGTTTCTGCTGAGGTGCTGGCAGACAGTAAGCTTCCTAAGAAGAGAAGACATGAACAACAGAAGTGAAGAAAAGCCATTGACAAAAATGTACTTTCATTTTTATATTCATAGCTGTCATAATCTTTTTTAGACCTATTTTAGGATTCAGAAATACTACAGAAAAAATACAATCAAATGTGGCTAGATAGATTTTTTAAGGAATTAAGTATATGAGTCAAAGGCAGCAAACACACATAATGTGTTTAAAGTGGTCCCACTTTTCTCTGTAATTGGATTCAAGAGAAAATAAAATGGGTGATAAAGTAATTCAGGGAAATATTCCAGAACATCATCCCTACTGCCAGCAGCTGTAAAATGTCTGGCATCTTAGAAGAGAGCAGCAACCAGAAACATGTACGCAAAGAAAATCTCTGTATATCAATTTAAGGTGGAAAAAAGCAAACATATAATTTACATCGGATTGCCCCCAAATTTACCCACGAGTGTCTACATGCGGTCTGTGTTTCAGCACAAATCCAGTGCTGATATTTATCATTATAAGGCAGGGGGTACCATCTCAAAAACGTCTTACATTTAGATAAGGATGGTTAACGGAAACTGAAATGACTTTCGCCCCTACCTGATATACGGTCCAAGAGCTCACCGCAGATCACAGATAATCACTGTCTGCGCTGACCAAAGCATTTCCACATGACCACTGGAAAATTCAACCCTTAATCAGACGGCAGGGCAAAAGTACATTAAATCAAACATTTGGTTGGTAAAATTATGTGATATTACTCTTCAGAAAATAATGACATTGTTCATGAGGCATGCATGTTCCATGAACTGTTATTATGGTTGAGATCAAGTACAGATGAATGTAAAGAGTTAATCGTGCTGAACTGGGGGACTTATCTGTGTGTTTAGCGGCTCTGCAGGGGGACCAATTCGTAATTGACACATTATGCAGACTCTAGAATGACAGACTTTAAGGGCTTTTCAAAGTGTTCACTATTAATATGGAAATAATTATCATGCTAAAAAGTAACTGAAAATAATAATAATAATAATAGGGTAAGGAGAAAATGGCCTGGCCTGGATTTGCAGGAGCTGCTCACAAAATGAGCTGCCTTATTGCAGCACACAAAACAATGGCTTTAATTACTGTGAATGATGAGGAATGAAACATTTTATTGTGTATAAGAGTTGGAAGTTGTGGATTTGTAAATTCTGGGTCCCATTCCAAATGCTGAATTTTTCACAGAAACTTGAGTAAGCTTTGCTTGTTCTTTGCTCTGTTAAATAAGTTTGAATCTCTGCAACATTTCAACCATAAAATGCTATTAAACAATGCAGATGTGATGAAAAAAAAAAAAAAAAAAAACAATCACAGTCCTCCTGATAAGAAGACATCTACTTAAATTAATGACCACAATACCAAAAGTGACCATACAGTATATATACTTACATGCACACTATGGCAACTTCAGCCTTTTATTTAATGTGACAAATCTGCAAGTGATATAAAGTGGTTATACACACTTGCCTGTCTAGCATGTGTTATCCAGTCTGTAGCCCATGGGAATAGGTCTCAACCAGCAGTAAGTGAATGAATAAATGTTGGCTCAGGAGTGAGAAGCTTTTTACCTACTTTATACCATTCACTTTCAACACTACCGCTCTGATGACAAGTCTCATGAAGAGCACATCCATTAAGTTCATTCCACCTTCAAGCAACCGTACCACTGGATGAAAATGAAAAAATAAGAATCAAACTGGAATGAAACACTCTATAGAGAAAGAGAAAGAAAAAAAAGAGAAGAAATGCATGCATTCAACTGACTATTATTCACAAGGCTGTGTAACATTCAGATCTAAAACGAGGGTGACAATTCAATTCCTGAATTCAAATTGAGGCAGCAAACATGATGCAGAATTGCAATTCCAATTTAAATGTAAGGAAACAGAATTATTTAATTTATATTTTTGAGCTGCACTATACTATAGATAGATAGACAGTTAGAATTATGAACGGAGCTAGCTAGCTAGCTAGAATGATAGCATCTCTTTTTACTTTTATCTTTTGGAACTTATTCCAATATCTTGTAATTCTCTGTGCTATTTGCATGCACAAACAGAATGTTAAAAAGCATTGGTCCTGACAGACTTTCTTGTGCACGCTAGGGGTCCTTACATACACTGACTTCATGCACTATTAATCTGCTCAAACTGATCTAGCTCTGCCCTCAAGCACTGCTCTTTTGCTACATGTATAAGGAAAGTGGTTTCAAAGTATTATTTATGTAATGATGAACCTCAGAGGTAAAGAAGGAATATATATATATACATTTAAAAAAAAGGCAAGTAGGGCTGAATGTTAAAGTTGACTCATATCAAGCTTGTAAGGGGAAAATTAAGCACTTTGTAGCCTTTTCCTGTCTGGTTACTGATCCAAAATACAGTCTCAAGTTAGTTCCACCTACATATGGCCACGTCACACAGTGCTTCACGTCTCCAGGTGGAAACATGCTGACAATGAAAAATTGAATATCGCACACACGCACGTTTGTTTTTGTGAAAAGTGGGGACATCCAATAGGTGTAATGGTTTTTATACTGTAGAAACTGTATATTCTGTTGCCCTAAACCAACCCTACACCTAACCCTAACCCTCACAGGAAACTTTGTGCATTTTTACTTTCTCAAAAAAACTTGGTCTGTATGGTTTACAAGCGTTTTGAAAAATGGGGACATGGGTTATGTCCTTATAAGTCACCCTCCCCTTGTAATACCTGTGTCATACCCATGTCATTATACAAAGTTGTGTCCTGATATGTCACAAAAACATACCCACACACACACACACACACACACACACACACACACACACACACACACGTTTGTTTTTGTGAAAAGTGGGGACATCCCATAGGCGTAATGGTTTTTATGTTGTACAAACTGTATATTCTATGGCCCTACACCAACCCTACACCTAACCCTCACAGGAAACGTTGTGCATTTTTACTTTTTCAAAAAAACTTATTCTGTATGGTTTATAAGCGTTTTGAAAAATGGGGACATGGGTTATGTCCTCATAAGTCACCCTCTCCTTGTAATACCTGTGTCATACCCATGTCCTTATACAAAGTTGTGTCCTGATATGTCACAAAAACATACCCACACACACAGCAAAGCCAAGCTTTCCATGGAATTTTCAAAACTTTCTGCAATACAATAAGAAAAGAGGGAGAAAGAAAGACCATGTACAATAGAGAGAGAAAAGGACAGAGCACTAGATGAACATTAATATGTACACCAGAAAACAAAACAGAGGTACAGGGTGTGATAAGTGTGGATGAATTACACCCCTTACACTACTACAGACTATAGGAAAAATATGGTGGTCTCACATGTGTTTGAAGCATTAAAGGAGAGCCTGGTCAGACACAAAAGCACTCTGTAAAACCTAAATCACTCTTTAATGTTCTCTTGAATGGCCATTGATTTTGTCTTTGGGTTAAGCTCTTCTAAAGCTGTGATGATCAAGACTCTACAAGGCCTTTGCAATAGGTTAAAAAAAGAGTGTGTCACATGGGGCATGTGTGTCACTTAACAAGGCATGAATTCCCCATACGTTTATTTAGAATACAATAAGGAAGCTCAGCCTACCTTGTCACTTCAGACAGGCTGATGTTGCTAGTGTCAGACTAACTACCTTATAAAGGGCATGCAAAAAGTATGGCACATATCAGATTATAAAATAACATCCGAGGAGGAAAAAACACTTACCATAACAGTGTTGTTTGGCGCTCTCAAAAAGTCTGTCTAAACATTCTCTGTGCTCAGGGTTAAGAGGCTTTTTCCATGTTACAGAATGAATGAGGAATGCAGGAGACTGACCTTAATGTCCTGTTTTCTCACTGCCGTATGCAGGAATGCATGTTCTTTCTTTTAATCCTGATTAACTTTTTAAGAGCAAGCAAGGAGAGAAATGTATAGCTACTCACTGCTTTCCAATAGGGCTGTCAACGAATATTCTAAATTCGAATATGTATTCGAATAGTTTAAAAAAAACGAATTTCGAAGGGGAAAATTAATATTCGAATAAAAAAAATGTGGAAAAAAGGCCCGCGGTAGTAGAGGCGTGGTCTGCTTTGCGAGTGGGCGCGCTAGCGTGCCTGAGGGTTCAGGGACAGGTCACAGGAGTCGCACTGTCTGGCACAGCATTACTGCTGAAAGTTGACACGTCTTCATGGAAGATGCCAGCAAGTGCAGAGCCCAACTCGACCGCATCAGAGAAAATGAGGTAAAATTGTTGACCCGCGAGATTGTTGTATGCAAGCTATTTAAGATACAGTTAGCATACCATTCGACAACTAGCAACATGAGGTCACATCTCAAAAATGTGCACCCAAATGAGCATGGTATAATGTGTGGAACTCCAGCTAAACAGTCACGTCTTGACACTTAACGTTACTTTGCATCGCCCGCCGCAAGCACTTTGTCTGCAACATGACAAGAGGCCATAACGGATAAAATCTTTTCGTTCATTTTTAAGGACATGAGACCGATCAGTATCGCGGATGGGGCATGTTTTGGGGAGTTCTGTCAAGCAATAGATCCGAGGTTTGATTATTTATCGTTTCATGTCAAGGAAAAGTTCCATGTTTACCACAGCACAGCTCGCTCGGAGCATTCAATGTCAGTTCTATATGCTGTAAAACTTCAATTAATATTAATAATATTTGTTTCAATCACTGAATGAAGCCTGCTATATTTGGGACAACAGTCGTGACCTTAAATTGCTTGCACAAAAATGTGTTTGTTCATTTAAACCATTATGCGCAGAGAACGTGAGGTTGAGAGAGCGTGAGGTCTGCAGTCTTGGCCATTAGTTGATTACCTTGTTTTTGTGTAGGTAATACGTTGTCCTATATGTTTAAACTTAAATAGACTATCTATACAAGTAGTTATGTCTCTTTGTATTATTTTTGCCTGTTATTGACGTAATGCGCGTGTATTTTTTAGAGGGAATATTCGAACGTCAATTTTGAGCAATTTTGACAGCCCTACTTTCCAAGCATTTTGTGCCAAATCTGATTGCAGGGTGGTGGTAGATTAATCAAAGAAGAATAAATAGCGATACATGACAGTTCTCTTAGCTTGTGTGAATATAAATAAAGAAATACAACAACACTAAATAAATACATTTTAAATCTGTGGTTCAACAGAGCCTCAAGATTATTTAAAAGTATTTAAATTAATAAATGATTATTAATCAATGTGTTAAAATAATTGAACTCAAGATGCAAACTGAAATGTTTTATATAATAATATAATAAAAATAAATGACAGCCCCCCCAGTCCTTCAGAACCAATTCTCTTCTATTACAAAATTTTATATAGTATTTTTTATAATGTTTTTTGAGAGTTATCCCACAGATTCTATTTTGTTTATGACCGAAATAGTGCTCCATTTTTCTTTGTTCTGATTGGCCCATGATTAAGTAACCATGACGACAGATGAGAGAGATTTTCAGCTATGTACTTGGCTAACCTGATTAGGTATGAAAAATCACAGGCTGAAATCTCAACTCTCACACAAAGAGTGGTCATGTGTGTCCTGAGAAAATGAAATGAAACCTATTTTTAGGTAGGCCATTAGCAGGAGAGATGTATTTCTTGTGTTTGAAAGAATCATTAGACATTTACCACTGAAGAGCGCACATCACAACAGATGACTGCTTAACTGAGACATTAAGGGATATTAAAGAAAGAAAACAAACAGAGATATGCATAATGCAAAAGATATGCAAAATCACTGAAAAATCATAAACTAATTTGCCAAATTCAATCTTGTTAAACGTAAGTTTGGTCTCTAAGACTGAATCACCTTGTGGCTCATAAAGATGTAACACTTTTGACACAAAAGTTCTATGTTCTATCGATGACCATTACAATATGCTAAGCAGGAATGAAGGCTAACAACAAATCCACATTATCTAAAGATTAATTTCTTAAGAGAAAATACAGAAATGAGAGGAAGACATAAATCCAGTTTAGAGTTCTAACAAAAGGTTAATTAGATTTATGTGACAAACACCTATTTGTGTGGGTGCCGAATACGAAGGTAATCTCTGATCCTTATATCTCTGGGGTTCTATATTTCAATATTTCAAAGCAAAGAAGATAATCTTTCAATTGCTTGTCAGTGCTGACCAGACTCGTATATCAAACATCATAAATGAATGATGCGTTGTAGAAATGTCAACAATGAGGAGGGGTAATATGACAAACAACTATATCCTTTACACCTCGTTGGTTGCATGCACCGCTGAACATGCAACATAGTACTGACTGATTTAAGAAACCATGAACTGGGTGCGAATGACTCTCATGAGCCATTTTTTAATAAATTGGCTGATTGACAAAATAGAGTTAACTCCCCGCTCACTGAACCACAATTCATTAGTTTCCATTGCAAAATGAGCCAATAAATCTTGCATTATGCGTACTTAAGGTTCATTAACAGTCAAATAACTTAAAAAAGATAGGTGTACATTCACAACTTAGATCCAACTAAATGCAAGAAACAAAAATCTATAGGCATAACTTTGAGCACTTAAATAATGAATTCAAAATTTCATCAGCTGAGAAAAATAGGTGGAAGATGCACACACACACAGTCATTTTTGCAAGATGAGACATTCTTGTCAGTGTTCACCAAGACAAACAATCAATCTTCCAATGCCCTGCTGTTCTCATGAATCCAAAATGACTCCATCCTTAATATTTTCTGCACTGAATAAAATATAAATGACACCCAAAATTCTCTGTAATGAATCATCAATGAGTCATTTCTCACATTTGGTGAATCGGAAATGACTCCCTCCTGAGTGATTCTCTTTGATAAATCATGGAAAATGCAGACAGCACTGATTCATAAATTATAACATAGAACATGTGGATTCTTGTGGATAGTGTGGAGTGCTTGTAGGGCTGGGCAATATATTGAATATTAACAATAATATAGCAATAATTTTTTAACGAGGATGTAAAATTTGAAAATATTGTTAATATCAAATATTTCAAATTCAAGCATACTTTCCCAAAAGAACATGCAGAACGTCCAATATTACTACATCTTACGTATCACTGCACAAGAGACGTGAGGTGGGGAAGGGTCTTTTTTTTTTCTTTAGATTTTTTTTTTTTACACATGCACGCAAAATGGAGGTGACAAACAACACAGGTGTGGGAAGAGACACAGGAGGGGATGATGAATTAAGTCTACAAAAGGAATTAACAATCTGTAATATGGGGTGGTTTGGTCTTCAGATAACAGATACCAATCAAAATACAATCATTTGGAAGGTGTGCAAGAAGATAATAGCTACAAAGGGTGGTAGCACATCTAATCTCTTTCATCACCTCAAGCAGCATCCTGTGCAGTATGAGCAATTCATGACTCCATGAGCCATCATCACAAGCCTCGGCCTGAAATAAAAACCTTCTGTGAGATGAGAATTAGTACAGAGCAGAATTAGACACGCAACATTTTTCATAGTATTCTATGCAGTAGGGGTGGGCGATATCTCGATATTTAAAATATATGAGCATCTGACCGGTTGATTTGAGTAAAACTAGCGTCATATCACATCATAGACTGTAGTATCACATACACAGAACTGTAAAGGTCTGTCAACCCGTTGTTAAAAAAAATAAAAGTATTTGCCAGAAATCTATTACTATTGTTCAGCAGAATGTACATAGCCCACTACTACTACTATTAAAATGAGATGAACATAATTTTTTAAGGAATAATCACACAACATTTCTTCCATGTTTTATTTTTAACAGTAAATCCCCTTTGTTTAATTTTAAATAATTAAAAGATAAATCAAATGAATGTTTTATGCCTTCATTTGATAACCAGAAAAATGTAAATACACAGAATTTCTGAAGGAAAAAAAACATTTCACATAAGGCTATTTTAAGATTTTTTTTTAACTAATTAAGTTGTTTTATGCAACTAAATAATTACACATGCTAAACACAGAATTAGGTAACAATGAAACATATGGTAAAGAAAAAAATAAAACATTTCATAGGGCCCTAAACATGTAATATTTGGCATATTTGTTTTTGCAGTAGGGGGTTATTTTTCCTATAAAGATATCAATATATATCGTATATCGAGATATAGCAAAATATATCGAGATATATTTTTTGCTCCATATTGCCCAGTCCTAATATGCAGGATTGTCGATTAGCACTGCATTATAAATATACTTTATAATAATGAAAATTATAATAAGAAGAATTGAACATAAACCATATATTGTCATAGTTGTGTGTTTATTAGTCATGTTGAATCAATGAAAGCAGTTCGATCTTCTGTTTATTCAGCTGCAGCAGTGATTTAGCGATAGGGATTTCCTATAGCGATATGCATGTTATTTCTTCTGCGGACAGATTTGGAGTTTCAGAGCAAGAGCGCCTCTTCAGATGGAGCAGTATTAACTACTGATCACAGAACCGTGCACCACTGACAAGCTGCACATGTAAAAAAATTAAATAAAAATCGCAGCCTTTGCCAAATCACGATCGCAGTTTAATTTTGATGAATTGTGCAGTCTTGAAAGAATGTGAACAGTTGCGAAACACGTAGGTTTTGGAGCAAAGAAGAGTTTAGTGATAAGGAGACTTCAACACAGGATATTCTGCTTGATCAGTTAAATTAGTTGAGTTTGAGATGCAATCTAGCTTCTCTTACATGATTGCAAAGGTACTTAGTTATTTTTGTTAGATCATTTTTGATGGAAAACTAATTCTTAACAGCTTGTGGCCTTTCCACTAAAGTATTCTATTTGGTAGATTTTAAGCGAACACAAAGAATTCCATTTGATCGGTTTCAACTACAAGCAAGACTCTCTGGCAGCGTCCTGACATGGTGTGTGGCAGCAGGGCCCATGTAGGGACAAAAGATTTCCATATAATGGAAATCAATGGTCACCAAAAAGGTTGGTCACCGACACCAACAAAAAAAACTTTTTTGCATACCTATGGAGAGCCAATGACTTAAACAACTTGCTTAAAACATAAAAATAAAAAAAAGAATGGCCCCTGTGTCACACGTTTCTATCTGTATATATATAATATTTGTATATTATATACTTTGTAAAACTTTGTATATATAAATATATATATAATTTGCGTATGTGTCTTGAGTTTACAATGATGTCTCGGCAGTAGAGGAGGCACAACTAGTCTATATTCACTATATCACTTGTGATTTGTTCTTCCAATTCCCAGTACATTGATTTAACATTAAAGGGTTCATCCTAGAAAGATCAAGAGCCTGTAACACAGATTTCATTACTTATTTCAAGATTTTGTTCTTGGCAGATAATAAAAAAAAAAAGTGCTAATAAGAACACGGTGCCAACACTGTACTCAACTTCTATCTAGCACTACTGTACTAAGATGACAGCACAAGCTTTCTTTTTCTTTTTTCTCTTTTTGCAATTGTGCTAATCAGTTAATGTTTGTGCAAGAAAAAAACCTCATTTAATTATACTAATTTAATAACATAGCAAGTCTTTAAACCATAGTGGCTAAAAATATAGATGACAAGTTCAGTACGCTGGAACAAGAGGGCAACACTACAAAGCTGCTGTTGTCAGACTTGCCACCCTGCTGTGAAGACCTGGCAGATATCACACACATACACACTTACCTAAAAAAAAAAGAGAGAGCAAAAATTAGTTGACATCAGGCCAACCATGCAAACACACACACACACATATACATATTTTACATGCACATTTTTGAAAAGTGGAAAGGCAGAACCATAAAGGTTAGTTCTGTTTCATTCTTGTTTATAAGCCTTATTATACAGTTTGGCAATGAGATTCCACAACATACTAAGTACTTTATTTGCAGATATACACAAATCTATTAAACTCTCAACATCCTTTGCTTTCACTGACTGCATGTCAGCGGAAAACACACTTTTATTTCTGCACAATAGCAGGACGGGACTAATTTCAACGTTAATCCAGACAGAACAGAGGCAAGCACACAGCAGGCCGGAAGAGAGATGGACTCGCTTATCAGCTACACTATAACCAGAGACAGGACAGCAATCTGGAGGAAAAAAGAAAACGGGGAGGACTTTCTTCTCTGACTATGTCAGAAGCCTAATCCATGAACACAAAAGAGAAATGGGCTATTTTGGAATTCCATTCTCTGTGGAAAATAAGAATCACCCCAACCCCCCCCCCCCCCAAAAGGTTTGGAAGATTAATGAAATCCTCTTCCCATGAGATAATTTCAGTATACCATGTAGTAATTTTGCCTACAAACAAACAGCCATTGCAGTGAGAGTAATTTACATGGATGATTTGAAATTATCGTTTGTTGAATAAGTCCCAAGTCCCAAATTATGTGAAAACCTCTGAATAATTACTTAACTTTTATTTTCAGCAAAAGCACATGCATGATGGCAAATGAAAAATCCTTCTAAATTCACAGAATACAGTGTTTATGGCTAGCAGAAACAGTCGAAGAACAGTCTGGGGCTTTGGATCTCTCAATCAGGCATCAATAATTAAGCAGAAGACATGCACTAATGAGAACCTGATGCTATTCAGGAGATACCACTTAGGCTACGTGAAGATCCATGGCCCTCATGCATACAGATATTTCAGCCATTACAGCCCTTCTATTTCTTTTCCACCTCTCAATTTTTCTCTGTCAGAGTTCTAAATAGTCCTTTGTGTGCCCAGCCTCCTTCTTCTTAGTTCTATTACAAATTCTTTCAAAAGCTCAATTAATGGTCTTTTGGATTCATAATTTTATTCATAACTTTTTTCTTCCTATACACACACACATATATACAGCCTATAATTTACATAATAAATAATAGTTTAGCATTCAGATACGTAACATTACAATATGGGAAATAATATGGAATATTTGGATTTGTGCGGAATGAGAGAGGTAGAATACACGAGCACAAAGCTCCATTTCACAAACAGTTGATTGCACAAGCCTTTAAAGTATACTCCTTTGTCAGTCTGTGAGAGACGCATTCAGAGTCAGCACATGGCCACTGTCTAGTGGGCTTTGTTTTCAAGTGAGCAACTCATATTCATTGTTCTTTTGCTGGCGACCACTTATCAAACAGCGTTACATTGCCACAGACGCCCCCTTCTGAATTGGGGTGAATTGCCTGTATTTGTTTTAAGGTCTTATGCACAAACCGAGATGCCCGTACCGTGACGGTTCGGTATGCATACATGTATCGTTCCACCTCTAATATATTATATAATAATAATAATAATAATAATGATAATAATAATTATAATAATAAAAAATAATTAAAATATATAAAATTGTACTTTAAAACATTAAAATAAATACAATTCATGGAATATTGGACAAAATATCACCATCCTTTATGTCTGAGACATGTAAATGTGTGAAATCAGCAGATAACACATTAATATGGCGGAGGTTGACAAAAGCAGTAAAGACTGTTACCAATCTCATTCTTCAACCTGCCAGGTCTTTTCCTCCCTCTCCGTCAATATCTTTTTCCTCTTTCTGTCCCCCATCAAGATACCGCTTAACGATGCTCGTTAATCAGAGTGCAGTCCGTTGTGTAACAAAAGCCAGCTCTTCACAAATGTATTCTGCTCCAACATGTTGTGCTGAGCAATGGGACAATGACAACAAACTGTCATCTCATGCATGTAAACATACACTCATAAATAATAACTTACTTAAAAATAGAATGTCATGTGGCACATTCTATAATCAATTCGGTCATCTCAATGCTAACATCTTTACTGCGGCATACAGGCTTACAGTATTACTTTATTCTTCACACACTTCTTCATTCAGACCAAACAAAAATAAACAAATAAATAATTTTAATTAAATAAAAACTATAATACTAGCTTCTGAATTAGCAAGAAATTACCTTAATCATAATAGCCTTTTAGCAGCAGTCTCCCTGAGGAAGGAATCCACAACCTAATCATTAGGGGCCAAGCACCGAAGGTGCGTAGGCACCTATTGTAATCGTTGGCGTTATTATTCTTCTTCTTCCGCCGCAAGTCTATGGCAGCCCATAGAACCGATTGCAGGAAAGTTGTATAATTTGGCACATTGATAGAGGACAGTCCCAACATTAACTATAGCAAATTTGAAGTCTCTAACTCCTACTCTCTAGCGCCACCACTTGTCCAAACTTTCAATGTTTGTATGCTAATAACTTTTGAACCGTAGGCCAGAAAATGGAAATTCTTTTTTCCTCTGAATCCTTGGCTCATGCCAAGTCAAATGAAAATTAAAAAATCGCAAGGTTTAGTTTTTTCGCTATTTTAATTTTTTTTAAAAACCTACTTTTTCGAACTCGTCCTAGACGGTTAGTCCGATTGCCACAAAAATTGGCTCAGATCATCTTCAGACCATGCAGGCAAAAAATTATGGAATTCAAGTTGATTCATTCAACCGTTCTCGAATGACACGTGAACAAATTTGACAAAAAGCACGCAAAAATATACTTGAGGCTATATCTCGGCAACGGTTTGGCATATTGAGACCAAACTTGGTGTGTGTTATAGTAACCATGACCTGAGACTACAAGCAGTGTTTTGACGCAGCGCCACCTAGTGGTCAGGAGATATGAAAAAGGCATATTTTGGCTTATAACTTCTGAATGGTTTGGCCAAAAATCACAAAACTGGTCTCTTTAGATTCAGTGAGTCATGTCGAGTAGTATGATATCCAATTTTCCCGTGTCGGCCATTTTAGGCGTCGGCCATTTTGAATTATGTTTTAAAATGCTTTATTTTTTTAACGCAGCATCGTATCGTTACGAAAATAATTACAAAAATATTCGTCTCCGTGCCCTGAAGGTACTCAAAAAGTTTGGTGGCAGCGCCACCTTGTGGTCAAGAGTTATAATGAAATATCACAAAAATGCTAATAACATTTGAATAAATTAGACTATTTAAATGAAAATCGTCTCTCTATATTCTGTGGGTCATGCCGAGAGTATCGATAACAATTATGCAAAAATTGGCCATACTTCCTGTCCGCCATTTTGATCAATGTTGAAAACCTACTTTTTCGAACTCCTCCTAGACCGTTAGTCCGATTTTCACCAAATTTGACGTGGATCATCTTCAGACCATGCTGACAAAAAGTTATGGATTTCGTGTCGATATACGAAACGGTTCTCATTTAGTGCATCAACGAATTTGCTGGAAGGGTGCCAAAATGCATTTGAGGCTGTATCTCAGCAACGCTTTGACATATTTGCACCAAACTTTGTATGTGTCATCGGCACCTCACTTTGACCATGCCACATGAATTTGATAACAGCGCCACCTATTGGTCAAGAGTAATGAACCATTCATTAACTATGAATAATTACACTTATAAAAATGCTAATAACTTTTTAATGCATTAGCCTATTGTAATGAAACTGGATTCAAAATATTCCCTGGCTTATGCCGACAACATAGATACCAAATATGCCAGTTCAAGCAGAACTTCCTGTCCGCCATTTTGATTTATGTTGAAAACCTACTTTTTCAAACTCCTCATCAACCATAGGTCCGATTTTCACCAAATTTGAATCAAATGATCTTCAGACTGTGCTGACAAAATGTTATGGATTTTGTGTCGATAGACAAAACCGTTTTTGCATACAACAGCGACGAATTTGAGGCACAATGCCAAAATGACACTTGAGGCTGTATCTCTGCAATGCTTTGGCATATTGACACCAAACTTTGTGTGTGTCATTGACAAGTCACACAGAGTGCACCAAATTGATTTGATAACAGCGCCACTTATTGGTCAAACTTGTTAAGCCAAGTAATCATGCTAGTAGAGATTGTATTAATGTTTTTTAGCCATTTTAATTACAATAATCCTAAAATTGCTTTAATTGCTCATTGTTACACTTCGTGTGATGCTTCAAGCGACGCTTAGCTACTTAACTTTCTGCTGGAGTGCTTGGCCCCGTAATTGCTGCTTGCAGCGATATTTTTCTTTGGACTTCTTCCTTATATTGTGATTTTGCACTCTGCATGTAGAATCAAGTTATTCTCTTTAAAACTAGCGAAGAACCAAAAGAGATTTGGCCAGTATGTTTGGCCAGTAACTTTACTGTATTAGTAACTAATAAATAATATACTATTATTTAGCAAAGACGAGACAGAAGGAACTATAGTCTGGTCCCCTTTGTTTAAGTGAATCAAATCAAACCAGCTAGTAGCCTTGAAGTCTTATAACCAGATGAAAAAGTTCACATTGGAAAATATACCATGAGATGTTTTGGGATAAAGAACATTTGAAAATATATTTTTTTACATTGCAATATAAAGCAAAATGATGAAAATTATTATGGCTCAGACTCGTAACAGGCAGTTCCTACACTTGATTTTAAATCTGAAAACATGTTCAAGCATATCTTCAGCTTGATCTGTGGTTTGTGTGGGTGTAACTGATCTCCCTGCTAGGACTGACTGATTCATAGCCATCGTTATTTCTACTGGCCATCAAAAAAACTCATGCAGTGAAACAAGTCTCTTTAGATGAAAACACCACATTGCAAAATGCTAAAATGGAAATTGCTATTCACAACATTCCATTATCGGTCGTATTTGAGAGTGAAAGAGGATTTTTTTTTTTACTTTCTAACTAGTGGTATTTTAAGCATCATATAATATAGTAATACAAGTTAATGTTCTTAATGACTTATTATAGAGGGTCCCTGGCTTGACAGAGTCTAGGTGGGTGGTCTCAATACACATATACACACAAACAAACAACCAAAAAATCTGTATATTTGCACGGAAGTAATCTTTCACCAAAAGAGGTAAAAAGAGAAAAAAAAAAGTGAGTGGAAAAAATGCAACAGAGGTGTCAAGATCTATGATAGCTGTCCAAGGATTCCAAAAAAAAAAAAAAAAAAATTCAGCAACAGGAACACGGAGGTTGTAAATTGTTTTCATCCTGATAACTGTGGCATTTTGGCAAGGATATACACATTTTCACCCTCAGGCCCAACTGAAAAAAGATCTCTTTAAGCTGAAGACATCAACAAATAGGCATTATTCCCATCTCTCTCTTTCAGCAGTTTGCTACAGACTCGTGCCTTAGGCCACTGTAAACTCATCTGCAGCTTTCCTGCTTACTCTCAACACATCCATCTTGTGTTTGTGCGAGAATGTGCATCTATGCATGTGGTACAGCCTCAGGACATTGTAGGTGCTCCATACTGGACCCAGGAGCTCCAACATCTTGAGCTAATGTCTAGAGCATCTATCACTATTGCACAGGATGGAGAGACTTCTAATGGCAAAACCTAAAATTTTGTCATAATAATCATGCAAAATCTGGCTTTATGAAGAAAATCAACTATTTAAACAATACGGAGATCATGACAATTTACATTTGATTACATTTCAATGTTAATTTAATGTTACCAACTTGCTTTACATTTTTAGCCAATGTACTGAATTAAAAATTTCAAAACAATAAAAATGATAATTAAATAAAAGTTGACCGAATTGAGAAACACTTAAAGGCTGCATGCCACTGAATTAATTTAATTTGCTAATGTACAAAGTATACATTTAGGGCTGAAACTATTCCTCGAGTAACTCGATTACAAAAAATGGTCAAGGCAAATTCCTCTGCATTGAAGCCTCTTTTAATTTATTTTAAATCTCACGTCAGGTTCTTACGCAATGATTTTTTTAATGTGACAATGCGTTTACGTCACCCACAAAGCGGAAGAAGACACAAGCGCTGCTTCTGAAATCGCATACTGCAAGGAGTCAGCAGTGTTTTGATTTGAGGGCGCGGGCAAACGTAAAGAGAACGTTGTGGTGTGTGTCCATTGCAAGATAGAGCTGGCATACCACAACTAGGGCCCTATGATTTCCACGATGCAGAAAACGTGGATGGAATCGCGGAATCCAGTCATAAAAACAGAATTTACAGTTTAACGCGGAATGGCACGGCATTTGCAAAATTTTGAATGAATTAAAAATAGGTCATTGCACTTACATCAAATCACGATATGGACTAATATCTGTAAATATTAAGCAGGAACAGTCTGTTTTAATATGAATCCTGCATGTTCTGCGTGTCTCTGTTAATGAATGGTGCATAAGCGCGACTTCCTTTATTTACACACACTGAAGCGCGCGCGACGCTCGCGGTGATTTCAGCGTCTGCTGTCTCACTAGGACGTGAACACATGAGGAACATCTCCAGAACTGCTCTGACAGTCACTTCATGAGCATTTGACCGTTTGATTTGAGTAAAACTAGCGTCACATCACATACACAGAACTGTAAAGGTACGTCAACCCGTCAAAATTAAAGTCCAGTTTAGTTTAAAGACAAGTATTTGCCAGATATGTATTAATATTGTTCAGCAGAATGTACATAGCCTACTACTAAAAAAAAAACTTTTTTTTAAGGTTTAATCACACAACATTTCTTCCATGTTTTAATTTTAATAATAAATCCCCTTTGTTTAACAAAGTGTGCTTAAAGGAGCATTGCGTAGGTTCTGAAATTTCTAACCGTTACTGACACCAGTTGGCCATTAGAGGAACTGCAGCCAGTCTCATGCTCGTTCTCAGTGCGCACGCGTAAAAAAAGCGTTTGTTACGTTTTTGTTTTTTTTTGTTTTTTTTACTTACGAGGAGTGTCCGTGGGTGTCTGAGTTGTGCTGGAGGCTGGTCGCTTCTTTCCATCCGCAGAGTCCATCTGAAAACACTATTGCCGCTGCTTACTATAATGGCTGGCGTGCCGTACGGTTGTAAGCCCAAGTAGACGAGAACGCACATGACGTCACATTTTGTGAATTTTCGCGCCAATTCAGGCCCGACTCCTCCACACACAATTGAGCCTACAGTCTGATAGAGGCAACCGTGGTGGACAGTCGAGGTGTTTTTCTTTTTTTTACATCATGGTTGGCTCATACATGTACAAATGAAAACTCTATCTTAAAGATTTTTTTTTTAAGTAAAAACCTCCACATAGCTCCTTTAATTTTCAATAATTCAAAGATAAATTAAATTAATGTTTTATGTGTTTAATGCACTTCTCAGAAAATTATTTAAAACCCCAACTGAATGGCACTTAAATGCACTTAATTCATCTGTCAACTTTATTGTCATTGTTCACAGTACAAGTACAGACAGAGAAACAATGGGTAATAATTAAATGTTTATTTTTTATGTATGCATTGCATTCTATGCATTTAAAAAATAAAAAAAATTCTAAAAAAGGAAACTTAGTTGTTCATTTTAAGAGACCCAGGAGTCTTATTTTCTCCTGCATAATTAATATTGCACTTTAATTAAGCAAAAACACATTTTATCCGATTACTCGATTAATCGATGGAATTTTTTGGTAGAATACTCGATTACTAAAATATTCGATAGATACAGCCCTATATACATTTGTAACTTAATGAGTGTTAAATAACAAATATATAGTTAAATAATACTTTTGTCATTAAAACTGTCATAAAGAGCCATGAAAAGCCTGCCTGACCTTGATATGACCCTTGACCCTGACCCTTTCACACTGAGATTCCGGATAATACATGGTTAATGTGTCCCGAAAATTGTTCCTGGATCGTTAGATTTTGATTCATTCACACTGCCTGTGATTTTCTGGAATTTCTGCGTGCGTTCACTCACAACCCGTAAAGGTCCCATAATGACACGTGACATCAAGATGTGACGTGTAATGTATGAGTTGAAAACGATCCCGGAATCAATCCTGAGACCTGATTGTGTTCACACAATTTTCCGGGACCAATGAGCAGTGTTGGAAGGGGCTAAAGAGAGAGATTCATGTGAAAATCAAAAGACAGCCAGGAAGAAGTTTCTGGCAGTACAACACCATATCCTTGTAAGAGTTTGCTATTATCCTTTATGGTCAGATGTGTTCAGTTTCATCAGTCATGTCACTTGGAAGGAAAACAGAAAGATAAAAAGAGCAAATAAAAGCATGAATAGCAAATGAGTTACTCATGAAAGGCCAAGCTCAGATCTGAAGCTTCTCCGTTGATGCAGGCTTTTTACATTATACTCCCTGAGAGGCCAGACCAGTGTGTGTGTGTGCGTGTGTGTTATAGACATAAAACTCGAATGACGCATTATGACTGCAAATGCATGACCATCACAACTCCATACCACATTATTTTCCAAAATGTAAACAGAAACCTGCAGGATTCCAGTCCCACTGACAACTATTTGGGGTGACCTTTGACCTATTATGTAAAAAAAAAAAAGAAAAGAATCAAGGCTCTGTAAAAGAGTGCCTGAGGGAGTTTCTGGCATTTTGCCCTCACTCAACTCCCTCATTTTTCTGCTCCTTTCTAATTCACTCTCTTTTCAAAAGGTCAGAAATCTCAGCCTGTCCATAACGACTGCACCTGAAAGAGCAGGTCAGGCCAAAGTCACAAGGATAATTTTAAGGTCAAATGTTATCTTGGTTGCCAACAACATGAGAAAGCAAGCCTGCTAAAGGCTTGATCTACAGGCAAGTAAAACATCAACACAAGGCCAAATCTGACTAAACCTCTCAGATCCATCTATATCACATCCAGTGCTGGAACTGACTGTGACATTGAATCTACCAAAGGCAAAATAAAGAAAGTTTTCAACACAATGACTTTGACATTAGACACCTCTCCACCATTCTCTTCTTGGTGAATCTACAGTGGCAGTGCTGCAAAATTTAAATGCAAAATTAATAAAAAATGGGGAGCACTTTATTGTACAGTCCTGTTTTGCATGTACATTCTATGCATTTATTATTGTAAAAAAAAAAAAAAAACTGGATAATAAACAGGTACTAACCTTGAACCTGCCCCTAAACCTTAAATGACTCAGTATTTTCTTGGATATGTACACTTACTGCAAGTGAAAAAATATATAAAAATCAAATAAAAAATCATGAGCTAATGGCTTTTATCATATTAGGATTCTCACCTACACACAAACAAATAACAACTGAGGCACAACATAAACCAAGCGTTCCCTCTGTTTTTAATCACACTAAATCTTTAAACATTATTCATACTTGAGTGAATTAGTTCCGAGATATGCATCATTAACCTTAGATCATCAACCCATATAGAGCAACAATTAGTCTGCCATTATAACACCATCCCTTTGGTAGCCTCACAGATCACAGGTCAGTCAGTCTTTCCTCTTAATGCTCCTGAACTCCATCTGAACCCATACAGGCCTCATTAACTCAAGTAAGATTTTAATTACTGCTCTGAGATCAGCTAGATAATTACCTGATTGTTTAATAGGTAAATCTTTATAATGATGCAGCTCTCATTGAGATCTCAATAAGATCTTTTCCACAATAAATAAGGACAGTCAACAACTCTTAGGAGTGAATATTGTTCTTTTTCATGACAAAAAGAACAGCAATCATCTTCTCCTCCAATCTCAACAGGCCGACTACAAAATCAGATGAAGTCTCTTGTCTCCTAGATGGATAAGAGAGTAAAAAAGCTAATTATGGATTACTTCAATAACTTCCAAAGTTAGAAACCACCTCAGGCTGCAAGTCTACAATTTCCCGGTTCACTGAAATTAATGAAAGAGATAATCTGATATGATTCAGCATACTGACACATCAGCAACACACAAACACAACAAGGCAATGAAGTAGAAATGCGATTATCAGACATCAAAAAAATGAAGAAGAAAAAAAAAAGCCATGTCAAATATGGCAGCAGATTACATATTACATTACCACTCAAGACAGCCCTTCTGCCAAACTAAACGCATCTGTTCTGAAGAAATCACAATCATCCACAACAGTCATCCACTTCTTTCCAAGATCAGAAGATAACCACATATACACACAAAAAGCCTTGTTTTGGTACGAAAAGATTTCTGCACCTTCCAACTCATTTGCAGTTTGTGACGGATCAGTAAGTTTGAACTATCACACAAAATTCATTTTTAATTTTCTTGTTTACCTGCTCATTTACTCATAAACATTTAATAAGAATTATTTCTCTAATCAGGGCAGTATAAGAGGCTGTTGGAGACAGAGACAATGATGGTGTGCCATTCACACTTGAACGCTTCTGAACTTTATAATTGACTCCATTAATTTAGTTTTACCTGAGCCAAACAGTTTCTGCAGACTGCAGAGCATGTGCCATTTCTGAAATCCAAACTCTCTATGCAGACACACCCTATAATATATTTTGAATTGTTATTTTTTCTCTTTTTTACTGGGATATATTTCTGGCAGCAGTTTCTACAAATTAAAAAAAATGTCAGAATTTATTTCACCCTCATGTTCTTTGAAACCCATATGAAACAAAAGCAGATATTTATAACAGAATTTCAAAAATTATGATAATGAATGGTGACCAAGATTTTTAACAAATTAAGATTTGAATTTCAGTCCGTTCCCATTACATCATACTGCTTCAGAAGACTTGAAAGTGCTTGAGTTTTTAGATGCTTTTATGATGCTCCTTGTAGCTCAACAGCTATTTTCAGTGTATGGAATAAAAAAGCTCAGGCATTCTTCAAAAATCATTGTGTTCCACAGAAGAAGGAAAAATAAGGTGAACAAATTATGACAATTTGCATCATAATTTTTTTTTTTTTAGCTATGCCCTTTAACTTCGAAAAATAAGATACACTAATGAAATGAAATACACTACCGCTCGAAAGTTCTGGGTTAGTAAAGTTGAGTTTTTGAAAGAAATTATTACTTTTATTCAGCAAGAACGCATTAAACTAATAAAGAAGTGACAGTAAAGAGTAAAGACGCATTTAAAAAAAAAAAAAAAAAAATATATACATATATATATATATATATATATATATATATATATTTTTTTTTTTTTTTTTTTTTTTTTCTGTTTTATACTGTTTTATAATGTTTCTTGAACACCAAATTAGCGTACTGGTATGATTTCTAAAAGATCATGCGACACTGAAGACTGGAGTAATGGCTGCTGAAAATACAGATTTGTCCGAATAAATGTTAAATATATTAATATTAATTCTTAATTAATATTAACAATATTAATAAATATAAAATATATTAAAATTGAAATACTACTGCATTTTAAAATCAAATAAATGCCTTGGTGAGCATAAGAGACTCCTTTCAAAAATATTTACATGTCTTAACGTCCTCAAACATCAATTGTAAAGCATGTAAGAGGTGAAAATTTGAAAGAAGACAGACTGTGCAGCCACTGATAGTCACAGATTGACAATGGTCAGAGTTGGAGAGAGACAGATGAAAGGGGACAGAGAAAAGCTCAAAGGCAATAAAAATGTCTAGACAAAGTGTCCTTTGCACTATTTGGAGATTAACAGAGACAACAGATGTGCTGACTGTCTCCACATGAGGCACAGTGGAGTCCAGTACATTAATGGTGCAGCCAAAACATTTAATGAGATGACAAAGCACACACATTAACAATTAAATCACACCTTTGTGCATATGATGACAGATAATTAGCTGCTGATAACTTACATGCTGCTGTGTGTTGTATTTCACAATCTACTTCAGTAATGTGTGATGATTTTTGAGGCGGCACTGCCTCCTTTGCACCCTCAGACAAAACGCTTCTGCTATATAAGAAGTAACTGTAAGGTGCAATAATTTCTGTGAAATCATGGGTTTTTACAGAGGCTCACTCACTAATGAGCCCACAGTCTGTCCTGCCAGGGTCAGATATAATGCCTCCAGACAGGAGATTATGCTCCATTTCTTCAAAAGAGCACAGTTGAATTTCCATCACAGCTATTCACTATGGCATTATTTTCAACTCTAGCCAATTTATGCTGCCATATTAGCATATCGGCCTGCTGGGATCAATAGTTTTCCAGAACAACAGTCTAACTACAGCTGTAGTACTGTGATGGAGCTTTTAGAGTATCTAGATATCTAGTAGTCATTCAGACAGGTATGAATCGTTAACAGAGTGAGAATGAGCCACTGAAGTCTCTGAGATTTGACTGGTGTCTCTGTTTTGCAGGCGGCTGATGTATCACTGTTGGACAGTTTAGACAGCTAATCATCTGTACTAGGGGGACAAAAAGGGAAGACTTTATGACCAACATTTAACAAGCTCATGATGCTTGACTTGGACTACTGACACATAAACACACAGTAATTGTGTGTATGTTCTACATACAGCCTCTCTTATCATAGTGCACAATCACTCACACATTCGAACAGGCTGTCTTTTTCCCCAGTGTCTGATCAGTGGGGTGAATCAGTTAATGTGAGGCAGACACTCTTTCAGTCAAACTCTTTGAATGTGTGTTGTGAGGTGAATCGCTCATGCTAGACATACAGAAGAGCTGCAGTTTTCCTGCAATTCATAATTTCTTTTGTTAACACAATCTCCTTTCCTCCCTAAATCCTTAATTTAATCGAACTTCCACAACCTGTGATATAATCCCAGTATGAACTCTCTATCACCCTTTACACACAAACACAAATCTGTCTAACCTAATTCAATTTAAAGTGTCAAAATGTGCCTTTTCGAAGCTGAATGAGTACTGTGTGCCGCAATCGTCACCAAACAGAAATGTATAATAAGCAAAAGCTGTCAAATTTGCCTTGCTAAGATTCAACATTTCACATTCTCAAACTTTCACTCTCACCTCTAATTGGATGTGTATTGCTATTCACTACAGCATCGCACATATCTGCATAATTCATAATTCATGGGACACCTGATGGCATCTCCCTAATAAACCGTTTCAATTTCTGAAAAGACAGAGAAAGAGACAAAGACAGACAGGCAGACAGCCAACAATTACTCAGACAAAACAGATTTTTAATAAACCTGCTTCTCTGTCTGTACATGGACGTATCCCAACTCAAAAACACTTTTTGAACTGTGATTGTGAACTGCATAACAATGATCCATATACGTGACATTTAAATATGCTCAAACCAGTAATTCATTATCCAACACTAGGTGACTGACAGGCTGACAAATGAAAAGATATGATTAAATGAATATTTCAGATATTTATAAACATAATACAATAAAAAAATACAAATAATGATTTATAGACATTGATTGTTTGCACATCTGGAGGCACAATTTGACTTTTGACATGGTCAGACTGACCACACACACACACACACACACGAATGCATCCAACTATCCATGCCCATCCGACATCCAAGCCTCTGAATGTGAAATCCCACCACACTCTCACACTGAGTTTCTCAAAGGGGACTTCAGGGTTTATTGATGTACTGTATGATCATGTACAAACACTATCCTTCCAGGCTGAGGTGAAATAATGTACATGTACAATAATGAACATATTTCAGCTAGATAAAGCAAGCCAGTGTAACACTAGTAGTTTTGACGGATGACAATCATAATTAAGGTAAAGATGATTACAGTGACATAACTGGAGTCGTACATTAGGCGCGCATTAATGTTATTATTAATGTGCAAAAAAACAAATGTATGTGCCCTCTCAGCGCACTGATCACTATAACATCATATTAATGCTTGAACATTGTATATTCACATATATTCAGTATATTCACATACAGCAGTTGTCAATATTAATGTACAGAAAGTTTTTTATAACGAATGCTTGCTGAAGAAGCACGTTTTGGAGAACTTTGTGAGGATCAGTAGTGATTATACAGGCATCAGCTCTCCAAACAGGCACAATCGCCAGTTTCCACACATCCAGAATGTTTTCATTTTTCATGCAAAATTTTATAATTGAGCTTTACTTTTAATATTTTTAAGTTAAGAATATCTGCAGTGACATTTTTGCAAAGTATGTTTGCAAAAAAAAATAAAAAAAAACCTGAAAGTTTAAATCTATCTTGTATTAGTTTTTTTTTTTTTTTTAAACATCCTAGTGAATTGAAAATTATTAACACTACAATACAAGGATTTTTGTGAATAGAAAAAGTTGGGGCCCTTGCAGTATTGATTCGAAGGGGAGGGGGCGTCTTGGAGTCAAAAAGGTTGAGAACCACTGACATAAGCTACCAGCTCATAACAAATTACAGAGCAAAACGGAATCCTATTAACTTGCATATGGAGGCAGATGAAAATGAGATTCACTTAAAGGCTCAGTTTAAATACAGTATAAAGTTTCTTTAGGTTTCCCCAAGCTGTGTGGTCAGTTTGATGCACTGATGGCATGCTTATGGGTATATGTTGTAGCTGCCCTGCTATTACTCAGAAAGACAGAGAACAGACAACAGAGTCTTACTCATCATAGACTACATAACTGAATACTGATTGCAATGAATCACTTGAAGGACAGAGACAACTTTAAACATGGTTGACTGTCTGTGTGTGTGTGTGTGTGTGTGTGTGTGTGTGTGTGTGTGTGTGTGTGTGTGTGTGTGTGTGTGTGTGTGTGTGGACTGTGGAGGAGCTGTAAAGCTAATTTAATGCAAGGCTGTGCTGAGTTCTTGACATTAAAGACTTATATTAACTGCTGTCAAAATGACAGATAGCTTTAAAAGTGAGGCCCTTGCTTACTGCTCTCAGGGTTGTTGATGGGGTAAGGGCCAATGTGATTTACACACTTTGAGAAACACCATGCTGGAACTAATTGCACCTTTGTACCTGTAGAGCTAAAAGAGAAAACAAATCAAATGGAAGAGGAACAAGATGCGTTTGTATGGAAAAAGGCCAAAGACTGATAAATGACAATGCCATTTTTTTCTGCAATCTACTTCTGCATTAACATGGATATTGACACTGGCTGCTTGATGAAGGTGGGAATGAGGTAATGAGATTTTCTTGTCTGAAATGTACTGCATATCCCCAATTATTCCCTTTGGGAGAGGCCCGACCCCTGCTACTGCCTTACCTATTCAGGCTTCAAAGAAAGCACATATAAATCAAGACTTAATAACAAAGGGTAATTGTATTGCAATGGGACAACAGCATGCACAGTCTGCAGTTAAATAATGGACTTAATAATGGGAGAAACAGAGTTTGAAATGTAGAACTGGGAGAAAAAAAAACTGTTTGGGGTTTCCATCCAGCTGTGGTTGGAATTTTTGCTTGCCTGCACAAATTCCTGATTTACCAACATGTAATTATTTAAACCTGACTTGGTAAATAAAGCATGTATAACATCTGGAGTTATGAACTTACATAGCCATAATTACCAGCTAATAGAAACCTCTTCATCCAAACGGCTTCATTCTTGGAACTGCAATAATGCTTATGTGAGTGCTTTACTGACTGTATTCACTTATGAATTATTATAATATTACAGTAAAACACAACATTTCATCTCCTTACTCTCTGCTTGACTTATGAGTGTGGTCACTGGTGGGATAAATGGTGGTGTAAAATGTACATTATACCTGAGGTACCTAGACCAATACTATTAAAATTTTTATAAATCAGTAAAGACAACTTGTGTAATTTTTGTGCCATGAGCAGAGCCAAATGGAAATGCAAAAATAATGACCAAAATGATTTTCAAACCATTATTCTGTATGAAACACAGGAACATTTATTCTATGAGTTATAAACAGGTTCTCTCATATGGGGTTTGTTATAGTATCTGGGTTGGCTTCTGAATCATAATCTTCTCTCAGAAATATGGTTTGAAAAATATGGGTTGAAAAGCTTTTAATATAACCACAGTTCAAGTCAAAGTCAACTTTCCAAACATATTTCAGAACCTTCTAAGAAAAGTAAATGAGGCAAAAACTGTCTCTCTGCATGTAACCTCAATAAAGATATCATCGCCTGTTTCCTTGTTTGGTTAGCAGAACATTTACTTACAGTACCAGGGGTTTGGATTAACATGGAAAGTCCAAATCTATGGCTACAATGAGCACTAGTGAAACTAAATGCAAGGATGATGGAAAAAAAGGAATAGTATTTCCCATAAACTAAAAATAAATTGATTAATTTCAGTCTTTAAAATTCCAACAGACATCACTATAGAGGTGTGTCATGAGTAGTAAATTAGTCATCTAATCTGAAAGATTTTTCATTAAAACAATCCCTGTGATATTCCGTCACTGTAGCAAGAAGGACAACCTTATATTCCCAGAACTCCCAGCAACACACGAATTAGCTTAAATTGTAGCAGTGCAACACTGCTAGTTTAAAATTTCCAGCCGAGTTTCTGGTTGTGGAGATCAAGATAGTCTCTCAGAGGTTTGAAGTTCAGTGGCAGAGCTTTTATTTAGAGAGCAGAAACTAATGGCCACAGCACGGCCTATCATTTTATTAGCACAAGGCGGTCTGTCAGAAACATATTACTCACTACAGGGCTCTGTCAGGATAAAGACAGAGAGAAAGAAAGTTGTGCATCACATAAACAGTCCCACATTGGGCCAGAGAACAGGATCCTTGTGTATTTTAGAGGAATTCTAAGCACTATTTTATAAGTATAGCAATTATGCTAATGACACTCTTAACCCTCATTTACCCAAGCACTGATATTCAAGATGAAATATTCTTAAACCTCACTAAACAGACGTACCTGAAAATTCCTATTATTTAGAGGCCTACAGTGCAGTTGCACCTTGATATCCATAAAAGTGGTCCAAGTAGATGGGTGAAACTTAATGATATGCATCTCAGAACAGCAGTCTTCCATTCTATAAAGTTTCATTAGGCTATGCTGAAAACCTGTGAAAATAATGAATGGGAACTGTTGTGTGAAAAAAAAAAAATATATACTTAGACCCACTATTATATTGTATATTTGAAAAAGCAAACAATTCTTAGCAGTAATAATAATAATAATAATATATATATATATATATATATATATATATATATATAAGCCAAATGCTTGCTTTGACAATTGTAAAATTTGATCCAAAACAGACAGCAATGGTTTCAGTGTACTCCCTGTGTTGTGTGACTTTGGCATGAGAGATTTAAATAGTATACATTCCTGCCAGAATTGTAACTATCATACATTTTTAGATTCTGAGTGGCTGGTATATGTAGCTTTGTAGAATGTGATTTAAGGACACTTAAATTTAGCAGCCTTTGTAGTAGGGCTGTGCAATATGGACAAAATAAACCAATCACGATTTTTTTTTATCAATTTTGCCTTTGATTTTAATCACGATTTTGACACATATTTCCAAAAGAATGCTGTGTTTTGCAGATTTAAGTTTTATACCACAGAGCAGTGACCCATTATTTAATTTTTTTTTTTTCTTACTGAATATGCTTTTCTATGTTCTTTAAAGGTTTGTTTCAGGAGCAATGTTGACTAACTGTCTTACAGTCTCTGACTGTAGATTATTACGTCCATCCTGTGACCCATCCTCTTTTGGGCAGTAGATAATCCTGTAATCTGGCTGCTTGGTCTGCAGTCATAGTACTAGTTAAAGCCCTTACAAATTTCAGCTGTTATGAAGGTATGAGCATCTGTCCTTGTAATGTTATAATGGCATATGTTAAAAGTATATTTGGAACTTTGATGAAATCAGGATGTTTTCAGATTTGAGTATGTGCCTTGGAGAAACAATTATTTCATTTCATTGAGTGTGTTAACCTATTCATATTTGTTATTTTTAATACAGTACAAACAGTCAAGCATTTCTTAAGGGGTAAATATACATTTTTGGACACATTTTTAATCACTAAGTAAAGATGTCAAACAAAATGTCTAGACATATGACAAAAATCTATTATATTATTTATATATATTTATATATTTATTGCCCAAAGTTCACACGTACTCCATCTGCATGGCGTATACAGTAAGTAATGTGTACACGGTTCAGAAGCAGCAACGAGAGCGCATTATTGTAAGGTGAAAGCACATTAAAATATACCCGCTCGCACTCAGATTTTCTTTGCTCTGTTAACAAAACCAGATGCGCGTGCTCAGATCATATTAAATTTTTTCACACCTTTCTATTTATAACCTTTTCTGTTCTCATCTTTTTACTGCGTGCAGTGTGAACGTTCTGATCCGTTAACATGTGCTCGAAAACAAAAACAAAAGGCTACGCATCACAGACAGTGTGTAAACCTGGAGTTAGGCATATGCCCAGTCTGCTCTGTTCTCCCGCTCCACTTAGGCGCGCTGCATCATGATTGGTTCAGTTAACATACTGCGGGAGGCCGGGGCCACGGAAAATCGTGCTATCTCGCACACTCAAATCGCGATTTTATTTCGATTTCGATTAATCACACAGCCCTACTTTGTAGTTTCTGGAGCTCTGGGAATCCTCATTCATTATGACAGTGTTCAACAGTTCTGCGGCACGCTGCTAAATACCTCCTAATGCCTGCTTGAGCTCAGGGGGATACACATGTACGCTCACACTGGAGACTGCATGCAAGCAACATTAGCTGAATATCTCATTTATATTGAGGGGTGGAACTGTTAATTTCCACGAGTTAGTTAATGCATGTGTGATCAGCACAGAGGGAGGCCTAGCTGTCTGAAGTAGAAATGGTGAGGAGGTGGGAGGATCAACTAATCAGCCAGTCATTATTTTCCAATCAATAGTGAAAACAAAAGAACAGAAATCCCAACGTGTACAATTTCAGTCAATCTTAATTGTGTGTCTTTTCCAAACATTGTATTCTCTCTCTCTCTCTCTCTGGCTCGCTCTTTTTCCACTTTAACTATACACTAGAATTAGCTTCGTTACACACAGCAGAGGCTACTTTGTGAATTTATTACCATCATCAAACAAAGTTTAAATACATACAGTTAAACATTTTGAAATTTTAAATATATTTTCAATTAACAAGGTTGGATTAAACTAGCTAAAAATTACAATAAAGGCAATGATTTATTGTGATCAAAATGTATACTTATTTTTCCAAAAGTAAATATTTAATTACAATATTTTTTACAAACACTTATAACTGGTGTTAGTACTCATTTTATTGGTTATATTTTCAACAAATGAAATGCTATCTTGGTGAAAATGGTATACATTTCTTTCTTAATCTTAAAATAAATTAGTGTTGATTTCTGTTACATAACAGCCATAACCTAAATACTTCAAATTAAGATTACACTCCATGGGTGTATAAATCTTATGGACACATTGCACTTGTAATTTTTTATTTTTTATTTTTTATTGTAGGAAAAAATAAAGTTTAAACCCTTATTTCAAAGAGTAATGAGTGCCATGGACCTTGGGTGCTTGGAGTTTGCTTTAAAAAAACAAAAAAAAACAAAAGGAAACCAGAAAAAAAGGTGTGTGAGGCTATCAAGGTCTGAACGGTTTCAAGTAAATTAGGCCAGATGGATGGATTCCAGTGAGATCGTTTAATCAGGTCTGGCTCTTTAAATCTTCTAAAGCTCCACAGGCCAATCTGAGCTCCTGAGCTCTGGTGATTAGGTCTGATGTAATAACAGAAGACAGATAGTTTAATGAGCTCTGTCGCAGAGACCTGTGGAACGGGAAGAAGCCTCTGATAGACGAGAATACAGCTGTCCATTAGCCATTTAGCTCTGTGCTTGTTTCATTGACCAGAAGCCAACATAAGGTCAATATACTATACAATCATGTACCAGATAAACAGTGATTGTTGATTTATTTGAGTTGAGTTTTTCAGGATTATACACAACCTGACTTATGAAAACCTCACACAAAAGCTAATTTCTTCAGAAACTGCATCAAAGATAAACTTAGTCCTATTGGTTTCATACAATCTACTTAGCCATCTGACCATAGCTAACAAGATATACACACACACACACACACACACACACACACACACACACAAACTAACACACATAGAAAATACTGAAACATTCAGTTTGATCCAAAATCAGTTTTAACAAACTTAAATAAATAAATAAATAAATACAAATATTTTTTCTTTAAATCGACAAAGATTAAACAAAACATAAATATTGGATGGGAAATATAGAAATGTGACTGTTTAATTACTAAAATTAGCTGAATACAGATAATACTCAAATTAAACTGTCCAAAAATGTATATTTACCCCTTAAGAAATGCTTGACTGTTTGTACTGTATTAAAAATAACAAATATGAATAGGTTAACACACTCAATGAAATGAAATAATTGTTTCTCCAAGGCACATACTCAAATCTGAAAACATCCTGATTTCATCAAAGTTCCAAATATACTTTTAACATATGCCATTATAACATTACAAGGACAGATGCTCATACCTTCATAACAGCTGAAATTTGTAAGGGCTTTAACTAGTACTATGACTGCAGACCAAGCAGCCAGATTACAGGATTATCTACTGCCCAAAAGAGGATGGGTCACAGGATGGACGTAATAATCTACAGTCAGAGACTGTAAGACAGTTAGTCAACATTGCTCCTGAAACAAACCTTTAAAGAACATAGAAAAGCATATTCAGTAAGAAAAAAAAAAAATTAAATAATGGGTCACTGCTCTGTGGTATAAAACTTAAATCTGCAAAACACAGCATTGGGTGGTTAAATATTTATTGTATTTTATTATTATTATTATTATTATTATGCATGTATTACTGCACATTCTCATCACTCTTTTTGTTTCACAATTGTTTTTTGTTTTTGGTCTTCATTTCATGATAATGACTAGCTGTCTAAACTTTAATTTTTAAACTAAAATTTGCTGAGCACATGGGGTCAAAAGTAATGTCTCGCATTACAAGGTAAAAGGAGAGCTGTTACCAAACCCTTAACCCACAAATTCTCCAATTTAAAAGTAGATTTGTAGTACAAATGCATATAATCCATACAAAGTTTAATAAAACCAACATTCCTTGCTCCTCTTTTTCCACCAGAACAAACTCATCTTCCAAAACCGCCCTGCTGTTTTGTTTTGTTATTTTGCCCTCAATTATTGCTCCCCCTTCTTTTCTTGTCCGCTCTCAGCAGGAGATGAGAGTAGTAACTGAACTTTACAACCAAAGACCATTACCAACCAGCATTTTAGCAAAGCCTCTACAATCTACAGTACATCTATCAACCACCCCAAAAACAAACTCTTTCAGAGGATTTGCATTGTCCTCTGCAACACAATCTCATGCATAATACAGCACAGTGGTTGGATCATAAGAGTTTGTTCTCATGAATAATAGTGAGAAAAAACTCGAATTAACATACACACATCACTTTTCATGACTTCGGTAAAAAATTTCATTTTCATGACCCTTTAAAGGGGTCATATAATGCCTATTTTCCACAAGTTGGTATGATTCTTTAGGCTCTTAATGAAAAGTCTGTAACAGTTGGTTTCAAATTTCTCAATGGTAGTGTAAAAAACAAATGTTTTAATCTTCTGAGAGACTGTTTACTTTAGCCACATTCATAGTGAAACTTACTAATTAGCACATTATTAGGATTTGCAATGATTCATTAAAATACATTATATTCACAGCTTCTGTAGGTGAGGCTGGATCATGAATGATTCGCGCAAACTTAAACCCATTTAAGTAGATCAAGGGTGCAAAGTTTATCCTTTGCGATTTCAGTCGCTCAGATGTTGGGAGTAAATGACTACTGCTATGTTCATTATTACATCCAACAACAGAACACCTCAATCACTTAGGAGTCATGCTTGTCTGCATCTCGGACTGATGCTGCTCACTCAGGGCGGGTCTGAGGTAAGACACAAGTCCAGTCTGTGCTGAAACGCTGAAAAAAAGGTCTTTATTCACCCCCACGGAGTGGTGTGAGGCATGTTCATTATGAATGCGTGCACTTTATTTCGACGACTTATGGACTGTTTAACTGCAACACCCACTGATTGCAATGATAGAGCTTGGAATACCCAGGACAATTTTTAACTCTGACTGGATTTGTCTGAAAGAAGAAAGTCATATACAGATAGGATGACTCGAGGGTGAGTAAAACACAGTCTAATTTTCATTTTTGTTTGAACTAACCCTTTACTTTTAATATTAAGCTTTTGTCTTGCAACAGAATGAAAGTCTTGCAACAGTACATATTGCTCTAATTTACTAAAATGACTGATTCAGGCACCTGAAATAAATCATAAACAATTACCGGAAGCAGCCTAAAAGGGAAAAAGGCCTAATGAACAAACAACTACAGCACAAATTGTCATCAGCACAAGGCAGAACCAGACACACAAAATATTCATACAGTATACACTACAAGACTCATAACATGATCAGAGTAAATGGGTTTGGTATTTATCTCCAGGACTGTAAACGAGACTGTTATTAAGCTACAGCTACTCTCATTATGCAATGAACAAATTAATATTTAGCAGAGTATAGAAACTCAAAATGTTCTGTGTGTTTGTGTGGGAGAGATCAACTTTTGTACATATGGGTAACAAAAGGATTGAAACGGATTTAAAAAATACATAAGGCAAAACAGTTGCCTTATTCTCCTTAGAGCAGTGGTTCCTTGGAGAGGATATGCTTTGAGGTAGGGCTGGGCGATAAAATGCTGAAGATAATTATTGTGATATAAATTTCCTCTATAAAACGATAACAAGACATTGATAAATATTCGATATAATGTTTATGCGCCAAAAGCAGAATGAAACCGCACTACTCATTTGAACCACGCCACATGGACCATTTATCCACTTGACTCAAAGTTCAAATGCCAGCACAGTACTGTATGAGCTCACTAGAGCAGATATGTTTACTCGCTGATGAGCACTAAACAGAACTGTGAGATCCAGTTTGAAGCATTTGAATTCAACAAAGTGCTAAATAGTGCTGACAAATAGCTGAGCAGAGAGAAGCTACAAATCTTCATAATTTATCATGGATTTACTCTAGTTACACTAATGGCACCATGGTATTGCAGCAGAAATGTGGGGTATTCATATTGAGTTTTATTATATTATTAATGTAAATATGTATTAAACATATTTAAGGAGTAATGGAATATAATTACAGTATTTTTGTGACTAAGGTATAGTGTTTGTGCATTTATACTAAATGTATTTTGAATACTGTTTTACATACAAATACCTAGAAACCATATAGGTCCATTTTTACCATGGTATTGAGGTTCTGTATGTGTGATTTTAACAATGAACATAAATCTGCATACTAACTCAAGCTACTACAACAAATGTGCATTTCTAAGAGACTGTATATATATATATATATATATATATATATACATATGTATATATATATATATATATATATATATATATAGGGCTCAGACTGTCATGTGTGTACGTAGGGGGACCCCATGAAAAAAAGGTTGGGAACAACTTCCTCAGAATAGGTGCTAAAAATTCAGCTTTGCCATCACATGTTGGAAATAGTTGTGCTGTTTTATTTTAATGGAAAAAGTGGGAAATACTGACCCCAAACTTGTAAATGATTTTGTTTTTTAGATTACCAAGGACGAATACATGCTGCATCAGCCTCATCGAGTTTGTAGAGCACACAAAAAGGAAGAGGGGGACATAAAACTGAAAATAAACATTGAAAAGTGCGTATGAAGCTGGAAATTCTGTGAATAGTCTGTGGTATTCAAAGCCCTATGTGACAAGAACACTAGAACAGAATAAAAACAGAAATGATGACCTCCAAATCTGTCATAACATATTAGACTACACATCTTAAGACATGCTGTTTGTGTGTTTTGTGTGTGTGTGTGTGTGTGCGCGAGTGAGAAGAGAAGGGGGGGTAAAAGAAGAAAGGCTGTGCCCTCATTAATTAGGAAAGCCCAGGGCTGGTCTTTCACTACAGTTCCTCACTCTTGATATCTCCATCACACACAATCAAAACTGGTTTGATTTCCCTGTTCATTTTCATTATGGACCTGACTCTCCCTGCATGGACAGCCCAAACAAACAAAGAAAAAACAAAAAACAAAAAGAGAAAATTAAGCAAAGAACAAAGTGTGAATTTGTGTATTTGAGTGTGTGTGAGAGGGACTGAAAGAGGGAAAAAAATAGAAAAAAAGGGGAAATACAAAGACCAAATGGCAAATTCACCGAACAGTTGTGCCACTTTTGCACACAGTATTTCAGCACAATATCCTGTCTTTTTCCCTAACCACATGCAAACAAGTGATAGAAAAGAGTTCTGTAAAATAAGTTAACCGGACATATCCAGACATGCTATGCAGACAAGTGTACTTTGGCATACATAAGACAATTTTGGTGCAAATTACATTCAGCAATAATTCTAAAAGTCTTGGGTGAGCATCATTTCTTTGGAGCTAAAACAACAAAGGCAGCACAAGCAAATAAACAACACTACTGGTGCGTGCAATTCATTCTTAGTGAATTCTCCCAAATGTGCTGTTGTTTTACTCATTAACACAGATATTCTGCAGTCAACATAGTCCCTTTTCTTGCAGAAAAACCATGCAAATAAACTAATAAGGGCTGAAATGCAATAGAATTCCATTAATCAAACTATGATATTACTGTGATCTGTATCGACATTAGTGGTGTGCGATATCACGATTTTTGATTAATTAGTGGACCAAGTTATTTTTTGCGTCTGATTGTGCTATTACTGCATATACATCCATTTTCTATAAAGCTGCTTTGAAACTGTGTATTGTGAAAAGCACTCTAAATATAAATTAGATTTTAATTTAATTTAATTTAATTAAAGCTGTCAAAAACACAAGGTTTACATATGAACATATTTGGTTATATCTACTGTGAAAGTAAACTGTTGAAAAAAAAAAGAAGCATGCCTGTATATTAAATGCGTGCATGTCTTAAAGTGACAGCAGACTAATAGTACAGTACTAAACATGCTGCAACTTGTCATTTAAGAGATAATTCACCCAAAAATGTTAATTCTGTCATCATTTACACTAGGGCTGTCACTTTTTATTCGATATTCGAATATGCATTCGAACATGACGTGAAATATCCATAATCGAATTTTAAATAAAATATCCGTTTTTTAAAATGCCATGTGTAGCGCATTTTTTACAGTCTATGATTAGACCATTTGTTTTTTATTTTATTCTTTGCCATCTTATCCAGTAGAGGGCACTCTAGACAATTTGTAGCATAGGCCCATGACCAAATCAAGCGAATAATAGCTAGTAGCCAGGCACGTCTGTGCGCTCCGAACGTGTGTTCTCCACCGCGGGGAACATTGTTGTCACGTTATTGTTTGTGCCTGTTCTGAATGGTTATTTGTGGGCCCCGCCCCACTCGCCACACCTGCTGTTTCAATCATTAAGTAAAAAAATAATAAAAATCCAGACAGTCCTGTTTATGACTGTCGCTGTTAATACATTTGTGATTGAATCTCCATTAGGCTACGGTGTTTTTTTTTTTTTATGCACGGGGGGGGCGGGCACGTAGATATTCGAATATATTCGAACACATTGCATGATATTCGATATCCGTTCGAATTAGATTTTTCTCAAAAGTGACAGCCCTAATTTACACACTCTCATGTTGTCCCAAACATGTATTAACTCCTTCTTGTGCTGAACACAAATGAAGATTTTAAAGAATGTGGGTAGCCAAACAGTTGCTGGTCCACACTGACTTAATTCCTGCTATATATAGTAAGGCTTTATTTTTAAATTGGGAGAGCAGTTTGGCTGCACTGCTCAGAACACAAAATAGTAAAACCAACTTGACACAAAATGTTGTTAAAATTGTAAATAGTGATCTTTCCGAAAAAAATTAAATAGAAATTTGTATGATATTTTTGGCATATCGCCCAGCCCTAATCAAAATGATTAATGACTGATGAGGGATGGGAGGTGGAGTAAAATGTTGAAAGTGTGTGACCTTTACAGACACCGTCTGACACATGACACATTGATAATTGGTGCTTGTTAACATCTTGTGGCATTTCATTTGTGTCAGAGACAAAAATAAGTCTGGATCAATCATATTCCCACAGCCCACATACAGTCTGATGTTGATCATGAGTGAAAAGAAAATCTACTTTATGCTGAAAATGTACATAATCCAAAAAACTTTAACAAATTACACATTTTACACACCTGAAGTTAACGCAGAAATTCAGGCAAACACAAGTACTGTATCTTTGTTTCTTACCTTTGATTGGCAGGAGAACAGGAGAAGGGCGAATGCAGAGACCCATAAAGAGGAACATAAAAACAGAAGAAGAAAAAAAACAGTTTAAAATAGTTATTCAATAACAACATAGCATTTTAACACATTATATAACTGCTGACTATCACTGCTTTGTTAGACATTACACCTTCACATCCATTATTATTAATATAATTTAACTTCCACTGAATAGGTGTTCATGCTAGATCCTACAACTATTTCCAATTTTTCAGCAATATTTTCGGTCAATATCCCACTTGTTTTTTATCTTTTATCTTATATAACTTTTTAGTTTGGAAGATGAACACGAGATTGTCACACTATGTCCTCATAGGCTGAAGGATGACTCTTTAGTCTCTCTTGATCCACTGTGTGAAGTTAGTCTGTTATTATTGCATACATTCATTAAATGAGATCCGTTCAGGATGAAGTGCAGAATAAGCTCACTGCACTGTTCTGAAGAATTCACTATTGTTCACTATCTCATTATACAAAAAAACTATTACATCCTCTTATGCATGATTTTATTTCTAAGCTATCGGGAGAGGTTTCCCCCAAAACCTGTTCTTACATACTAACTCATAAAACAGCAGGCAGGTCTGAGTCCTCTTTAATGATTAACTGTGTAAGGTTGTGTTCTTCTGGAAGGAAGTATTATGGGTCTAACCCCAGGACATTTGATCATTTATTTGTGGTATGTGTGACACAAAGTGCAGTCTCAAAGTGCTGTTAGAAATCCAGAAGAGAGGCCTATGGAATAATTTACACCTAGGAGACAGAGAGAGAACACCAGAGAAGCTACTGCACACCAGGATCTGCCACCCATTTAGAAAAAAATAACAAAAATACAATATCAAAAGATCAGCTCACAAGTCTATGAACCCTTAAATCATCTGATTACAAACACAAATATCCAAAAACGTCTTTATGTGTTCATGGTAACCACTAATACAGGCTGAAAACAAGCATATCTGACATCACATAATGAACAGCACAATTGCTCAAAGTATGGCTCTGTGTGAAATGTGTGTTAAAGTTTTTGTGATATAAGAGGAAGTTTGTGAAAAGAAAAAAGAAATGACTGCGTATTTGTGCACAGTTGTGATAAAAGACACTGGATATAGCACACATTACAATACATAAGTGACAAGTCAGGTTTGCATTTATTTGCCATTTCAACATTCATTTCCTAGAATAAAAGGGACATCCAGAATCTTGTGAGTCATAGGACTAAGTTAATGTTAACGAGAGATTGTGCTTCCTGCAGTTTCATTGTTGTTTTGGCAATTTATGTTTTAACCATAATACTTAAATAGAAATCAGTTTACTAGGAAATATGTGCAAAGAACATTCAGTAAGCCAGTAGAAAAGTGTGGGTTTTCATTAGGATAAAGGTGATAAATGAAAGTATATCTTATTGTGTGTGTGTAAATGGGAGAGGAAGATTGTTACCTACAAACTAAATGGCTGAGGAGATTTCCAATTACACTGGTTAATTATAACACAGACTATGTGAGTGTGTGTGGAAACACTGCATCCACTTTAATGGAAGCAGACAAAACAGAAGAAGGTGAGTTTTGGGAGGGGTGCCACCAAATATTTGCACAAAACTGATGTTCCAGCCCAGTTGGAATGTGTCTGTCACATGCACACACTCAATAGCCTTGCTTGGCACCGAATTGTCTCTTTAGAGTGATAAATATTTAGTGTAAATATTAGCAGAGGTAGAAGCTGATAATTCTCTGGTGGCTTCACTTCCCCTGAACCGATCTTATCTACTGCACTCAACACAAACACACACATACCCTAACCTATACAAATATTAGCACTGTACTTCTAGGAGAGAAAACATCTCAACTGAAAGCAGATGGAAGAAAATGCAAAAATCCCACAAAATTCAGACAATTTAGCCTACAATGAAGCTTAAAATTCAACCAAACAATGAATGCAGCATTTTGAACAGTGCTTACACAGACAGCTACTAATGTGTTGCTAACTACATCACATTGGGGTGTATATATTCACACCTAAATCCAAGAAAGAAACCGAGAACTGAATGAAATTTTAAATTAAGAAAATGCAGAAAGTATAATTTCGTGACAGTCACATTAACCCTCATCCTCACAACAGCTGGTTATATGCATGTCACGAACTGAGGGAATTCCTAAGATAAAAGAAAGTGATAAGAATGCCTACACATACTGTATATATATACTTTACAATAGGGATGGGCGTTTTCCACAAATATCACATTCGAATATTTGAGCTCACAAAAAATGAATATTCGAATATTCGTTTATTTAAATTAAGTTTAATGAGACAGACGTTATTTTTCAGCAACATTTATTGTTTCCGTCATTTTTGAACACGCTACTATGTGTACTGTGTAATGTACTATGTGTAAGCTTGAACATTTTACATTGTGTTTTGTAGCTGAAAACCTTTAACAATGCGTGCAAACAAACAAAAGTACAGATCAAAAGCAAAAAAAAAAAAAGGGGAACAAAGAAAAAACGTAAAGCAGCCTGCAGCAATTAGGCTATTGTACAGAATGCTTACACTTAACTTTGAAACTGTCAGCAAATCTTTTTTGCTTTTTTTCTATTGTTTTACATGTTCTTGTTAAGAAACACTGGCATGTAAACATGATTGGGGGAAAGTCTGCTCCTTAGTCTGTTAACAATAAGGCCGGCCGTGGAGAAAACATGTAACGGACTCACAAATAACGGTGTGCTAAGCGAATAAGTTTTGTGAAGCGCTTCGTGTTTTTGTTTCACCACTGAATGGGATCCTCATCTGGTGGAATACATGGCTCCAGCAAGAACTGTTCCCACTCGTCTCGGCTGGACTCTCTGTAATCATCGCTGAAGAACTGGCTCTTATTCATTAATTAATTATTTTTTGCTTGCATACATCTTCAAATATGCCGTGGAGAATCACAGAAAGTGACTGAATTAGGTTTTATTGTGGACTTTTTTTAATTAATTTTTTTATGGCAAGCAAAAATATAGCGAAATTCGAATATAATTTTTATTTATCGAATAATTAGAGCAGAACGAATATTCGAATATTCGACTATCCGTGCACACCCCTACTTTATAATACTTTTCTCCACCTAAAATTTTTTGTCTATATTATAGCAATGCCCCGCTCACACAGAATAAACTTTCAAACCAAGCAGCTTACTGTTAATCAACACGGCAAATTCACATTACCAGTGTGGACCACATTCAAAATGTGGGGAATTTTTTTGCCCTCTTGAAACTCCCAATCACGGAGATTCTACAATCGACTACAGTATTTACAGAATTAAGTATGCACATTCTAACATTAACGGGTACAGAGGTGAACAATAAAAAACTGAGAATAAACAGCGTTTTGGCTTGGCACAGTGTGCTTCTTTGGTGAAACATTGGTTTAAGATATTGTACTCAGGAGCCAGTGGCTACAGTAAACCTCTCTAGAGAAAAAAAAATTGAATTAAAGCAAGATGTCTGAACAACTCTCAGAATGAAGAGGAGGCTCTCTTTTCTGAGAAAAAGATTTCTAGTGAGTTATTCGTAACTGGTACAAACAAACCAAACAGAAAGAAAAAGACCACAAACACCAAACAAACAAACAAACAAACACACACACTAAATATACCAGCCCTGAACCACTGGCAAAAAAACATCTTACACAAAACCAATATATACTTCCCTTCAAACATCTTTTTCTTGTTCTTCTATTAGGATACAGCTCTCTTTATTCTCCAGAGTGCTGTTAGCCACATAGAGCTTTCCCTCTGTGACCCTTAAGAGCCCAGAGGAATGTTCTCCCAACCCTACCCGAGCAGGGGCTTTGTCATCCTCTGTCACTTTGCTCAGCAACTAAGGACAATTTGCCCTCTAACATTAGTTCAGCATTTATGCGATTAAACAAAAAATCGACAACATTTGTTTGTATCCCTTAGAGCACATTTTACCACAGTTCATCCAACTGTAAGTTTCAAAACTAATATTTAAAACTATGTGGGCCAGTCACATTGTTTTTGATCCTACAAATGTCTTTGGTAAGAGACCATAGTCTTGTAGAATTGCTGTCAATGGAGCTGAAAATGCAAAAGTATGCATTTGGGCTAACTACTAGAGTCTTGACAGAGTCTTGCTGGAAGTTGATCGGCAAAAATCCATGTCTATAGGATATATAGGCGGAATCACTGATACCTCTTGCTGTTTGTTCTGACACCTGACACTGGGTTCTGCACAGACCAGGACACTTCAGAAGGGGATTTAAAACTGATAACTTAACGGTGTGTAAACATTATACTGTAGTGCATGTTTTCATATCATTACTAAGAAATTAATTTGTTGACTAGATGCTGCATTAGTGGAGAAAGGACAGCAGTATGTTTCCTATCAAGGCTGAGAGGACTCTAATGGTTAAAACAATGTGACAAAAACAAATGCAAGTCTAACCCAAATACTTAATTTCACGATTGTTACAAACTATTGGCATTAGTTTATATTCAGCTGGTCACATTAATGCATTTGTTAGCTGGCAAAGTTGCAGATTTTAAGCTGTGACGTGAGAAAGCAAATTGAAACTGAAACTTTATCATATAAATTTGGTGAATATATTTAAACATCCTAAAATATTAAAATGTTGTTGTGGTCTGATGTCTTTTGAATTGTCTGCTTTTATGTAAATGTAAATTATGTTACATAAATTTGTAGAAATCTTTCTCTCTCTCTCTCTGTGTGTGTGTGTTATGTCTAACCATTCACATTGTTATGCATTTATGTTCTGTGCATCTTATTTGCCAAAAAAAAAATGCCCTGGACACCTGTCACACCTGTGTGTGGGTGTATGTGTAAACATGCTTGTTCCATGTTGCATTTGTGCTCTAGTACCAGTCCTGCATTTATGATTGGAAATTTTCAGATTCATGCCAGATTTGTTGATTTTATATGCCTATTCTATAAAAATGCACTCTTTTGCAGTCACACATGTGTGTGTGTGTGTGTGTGTGTGTGCGCGCATGAGATAGAATATTCGTTCCAATTTGCATTTGTGCTCTAGATCCAGGCCTTTATAAACATTTAAATAATTTCAGACTTATACTGGGTTTACTACTTTTTTTTTTAAACAAAATAAACAACAAAAATAAAATCTTTTTTTTTTTTTTTTTACTTTTTCCATTCATTTTTTTTTACACCTTTAGAACAACCAAATCAAGTCCAGATTTTGTGTGTGTGTTTAGACAGATTATTTAGGAAAAGTGAATGAAGGGAACACTTTTTAAATCTCTCAGTGGGGTCAACTGGACCACAATGACTGATTAAGGGTTAAACACTAAACTTCAAACTCATCTATACTGCTTTTTTGATCATTTTTGTAGTGAGTTTTTGCCCATTTGGTGATTAAATTCAGTACTAATTAAGATAATAAGGAGTAGTGTCAAAGTCCTTTTATGGCAAGTCATTTCACTCAGGCCATTTTTGAAATGCCTCTTGGACTTGCAAGTACACCTTCTATCTCTTTGAATAGGGAAACATGAGGTTCCGACTCATCAGCGGGATCTTTCATCGCTGTGACTGCTCCATCTTATAGTATCAAATGATCCGCAAATCCAGCGTCAAACTGGGCCATCAAACTATATTCACTGTTCACGTAACGCTGGGTTCTTTAGGAAGCTGCACAGGATTATCTTTCCTCTCACATCCAAAAGCACACTTCTTTGGAGACATTCTCTCGAGCAGGTCCTGTGCAGCACTGCTGACGACTTCCGTAGCCCAAATGAAGCACGTTGATGGGATGCGCTTGCTCTTCCGGGAGAAGTGCCCATACAAGGAATTCCGCCCTTCATGACATCATACCATAGATATGTATTAGTAGGGCTGCAACTAACGATTATTTTGATAACCGATTAATCTGTCGATTATTTTTACAATTAATCGATTAATCGGTTTTTGTACTTATGTTTTAGTTTTTTCCATTTTTTCCCCAAGTAAATTATTAATAAATGGTCTTTATCCTTCAGCATAGATTTTTTAAGAGATTTTAACCATTTTGCACGGTCATACCCTCATCAAAAATATACCTGGAGTTGTTTTATTGTGTTAGTAATCCTTTGTCGAACTCTTCTGTAATCAGAACACTGACCCATACTCTAGCAAATTTCACAAGGAGATTTCAAATAATGTTTTCACCATGGCAGTCCTTAGAGCTCCTAAAGTAGTTTAACATCCCGAACGAAGCTTATTAAGGAATCTTTCAGAACATATTTTCACGAAGAATAAGGATAAAACAGAATAAAATTGCAGTGCATTGTATTTTATTATTTACTGGGAAACAGTTTTCTAGCTTTTGCTGTGAAATTGTAAACAATCCTTCGAAAAAAGTGCCAATGGCATGAAACCTGAATGGAACTCACAATTTAAAGTAAAATCCATCAGAAGGCTGTTCAGAAAAAAAAATTGGACACACACAAAAAACCTGCTGTGTGAAAAAGAGCAGTGAATACTTAGAAAAAAAGTGCATTTAAAATATCTTTAAACATTTACCTCTCTCATTCAGTCATAATTAGGCTGCACGACTGAATTTTGAACGGGTAAACGACAAACTGATCACAGAACATGTTTGTAAAGCTTTAAATGTTAACTGTTAAAAAGCAATGTTATCAGCTTTTATGACTAAACATTTGCAAACAACATTGTACTGGAGATTCTGCACAAATGAAAGTCTTAGGGGCCATTCACATATCGCGCCTAAAACGCGTGGAAAACGCTAGGCGCACCGCTTTCTCCTTCTTTCCAAAGCGCTTGGGCAGAAGCGCCCCTGAGGCGTCTGCCTTTGCTAAGCAACCATGACGTGCTCTCTGCTTGAAGACGCGGAAATTTCAGCAAAGGATAAATGGATTTGTAGCTCAAAAAATCGCTTGCAGTAGCTCTGCTACTAAATTTATTTCAAAATGGAAATCGATATACAACTATGATCAGCTGTTCCTTTCATCTTGACTGAGCTTTTAACGTTGTTACGGGAAAGGATGAAGCTGATTGGTTAGTTCTTGTCACATGACCCGCGGTGCGCTTGCGGCATTCTGAAAAGTTGAAATGTTTTAACTCGATGCGGTGCGGTGTTGGAAATAACGAACTTGAGCGCGCAAAAGACGCGATATGTGAACGTCCCCTTAAACAGTTCAGTAGTGCAGAGTTTACAGGTTACTCTTCTTTTTTGAAGGCTCAAAGTAAAGTACTCCCACATCACGCTTGAATGCTGCAGAGACGCTGTTCGGGAAGCACGTGACATAAAACGAGGCCAGCTATTGGCTATTCGCTACTTCTCCTGCTGTACTGGCTGAGTAAAACCTCCGGTGGCTCATTACTGCCACACTTTGGTCACCGCAGATTTGAAATATGCACGAAATGAGCCGCTTACAGCAAATAAAAGTTAATTTAGCAACGAATCGATGATAAATTAGTTGACAACTATTTTAATAATCGATTTTAATCGATTAAATTGATTCGTTGTTTCAGCTCTAATAAGTAGGTGCCCCATTTGAACGCTCCAAGCACGTAGATGTGTCTGCCATTTTTAAGGGTCAACTTGACGTCATTCCATACCATACCATAATAATCAATGAATATTTGAAGATGTCAAAATCCTGCACAGCTGATGGTCATAAAAACCCCTGGGATTTAAATTCCCGAAGAAATAGGATAACCTTTCGATAGGTGTTGGTTTGTGTTTTTAAATACATTAACTCAATATTACACATTTTGAAACATTGGTAACTTATGTTACTGTTATGGTGAATGATGTTTATCCTTCGAATATGGCGGATGGCTTACATACAGCAACCCATAGTACCAGTTGCTAATGAGGTATCTATGTGTACATCAATAGGCCATACTCAAAGGAGTGTATTTGGCCCAGAAATTCTCCAACATATGCCCAAATCGGGTTTGAATTTCTGATTTTTAATTCAGTGTGGTCTTCCTCACACTGACACTAAACATTCATTTAGATGCTTAAGACAGGTAGTTTCTTCTCCACTCAGCCTTTATTAACAATCAGAATTGTGGGATTAATTCGGTTAATTGCTCTGGGAATCTCAGTGCCCGTCTGCAGGGCGCCACTTAGATTCAGACACAAAGTGGCATCTTCATACAGATCCATTGTCCATGTTTATGCATTAAGGAACAACTGACCCTTTTAAAATGATCTACATGATGACTGTGATCAGTGGTGTCTGTCACAAGTTGTGATTACATAGACTGTATGGGGAGATAAAATGTTCTTTTTACATTCACCTGAGAGCCATTAGTGATTAAGCATTTCTCTCAAATATAAACATGAAAATATGATAACATACAAAAATTTGCTATGGTAGGGTATATAACAATGCTAGGGTGTTTCGAGAGGTTGTGAGCATGTTGCTATGCACAAATGTATTCTGAGTGGTTTTAAACATGTTGCAATGCAGTTAGTAAGGTGTTGCTAGGTGGTAGATTACTGGTTCAAGTCAAAAGTAGCCATGCTCAAGACTCCACATTTTCCAGTTTCAATCTTTTGAGTCTTATATATCAAATCATTTTCTGGAAATTATATAAAAAACCATATCAGACCAACAGGATTCCCCTAGTCAAACGCAGCTGTCTAAAGAAAGGATTTCATATTGCTAAAATGTTAATGGTTTCTGAATTCCCAGCATGCATTGCTGTTATAGAATTAATATTTTGTTTTTTGCTGTCTGCTGACTTTAAGTGCGTTTTACCAATTTACTGGCTTAATTAAAGGAACACTCCACTTCCATAAATCCATTCAGCTATTCTCCGGATTTGGCAGGAGCACTTTTAGCTAAGGTTAGCATAGATCATTGAATCTGATTAGACCGTTAGCTTCTCGCTCAAAAAATGACCAAAGAGTTTCAATATTTTTCCTATTCAAAACCTGACTCTTCTGTAGTTACATCGTGTACTAAGACCTCCATCAGAGGGAGGTTACATCTGAGCTTTGTGGGTAATGTGCCACATGGCAGAGAGGTCATTGAGGTCTAAGCCTGATATTGAGGAAACCAGAAACCAAACAGCACAACAGGACTTAACAAGATGTTCGGCACAACAATTTGTAGATTAATCTAAAAGAAAAGGGAAGAACTCTCCCTGTTTCACATAATCTGCACAAAAGTGGTGATGGTCAAACAAATGAGTCTTGGAATATATAATAATATTTAGTGATTTAGAATAACAACAACAGAACAGCTTTAGTTAAAATAAAATGCATTTACGAGTATATGTTAAATGTATATGCATATATATACACGTGTGACTTCTTCATTTTGACGCAATCGACCTGGGTTCGAATCCGCCTTTTGGCGAACTTTTTTCTCCCTTTTCAAATTTCCGATCACATCAGAAAAGCATTTATTTTGAATATGAAAATGAAGAATATTATCAAGAAGTTGAAAATATAGTATGGGATAGGGTTAGGATAGGTGTAAGGAGGGCTTTATTGTCCCAATAAGGTGGCATTCATTTAATAATTTGAATTAAAATTACAATTTACACTCAATAAGTTTATATTGTACACTTTTTTACAATGTACTACAATACTGAGGTGCAGATAATTGCCACTATTTGCAATAAGTAGTAAAATTTTAAGTGTAAATAGAATCTATAGCTATTTGCACTTATAGCTATTTGCACTTAGTGTAAATAGAATATCACTAAAAAATTATACTATTTGCACTTAGTGTAAATAGCATCTATCGCTAAGAAAATATGCTATTTTCACTTAGTGTAAATAGCATCTAATTTAATCTATGCTTGTTGAATAAAAAAAAATGCATTCCAACAGCGACAACAAAAAAACGTCTTCCTTCAAGGTTTACAGCATTCTAGAATTATCTGATAACGAATAACAAATGTTTAATCTGGTTTCTGGAGCTTATATCTAACCCAGGCCTTTTCACTCAAATAACCAAAAAAAAGTCAAGCCCCACTTCTGCCAATATGATTCCATAAACTATGAGCCACCAGGGACAGTTTTTACAACATCAGCGCAGAGTCACTATCAGCATTCCTGTCGGTGAATCACTTAACCTGGACGACCTATAGTGTGTCTTTTCAAGATATCACTACCCATTTGGGAGAAGTTATCCAGTCTTATTCAGACACACATCCCTATTCTCATGAGGTCGTAAGCCATCCGTTCCAGGTCGGCAGCCACAGAGTGATGTGGTGATGATATTGCCCCTGAGAACCACTGGAGGAAATAAAACATCATTGAACAAAAGGTTTGAATAAACATGGATCACAAGATTGTCTTGTTGTTCTACAGTGTTTCAGGGATCAAGACAAGGTCAGGAACAGAGGAGAGAAGGTGATAAAAAACGAGAGACAGAGGGGCTGGTAGCTGTATTATAAATATTTTGACCCTTTTGTGTGGTCTCCATGATAAATGAAGTAAAACGTTTCCTCTGGTTCCACAAGGACTAAAATCTTTCGATTAAGAGGGAAAAAGTGCTTGTGCATGTCTTTATGTTCCAGTGTGTGTTTGTGTGTGTATATAGCTAGTGTGTCCAAAGAAACTAACACGCACACAAAAATGAATGAAGCCACCAATTAAGATGTTTTTTTTCATATAATTTCAGAAGGCATGAAGTACATTTTAAGTTTAATCATTTAACTGATTAGTATGTGTTCAGCTGTAAAGGGTGTCATCACAGCTGTTCAGTGGCTCAGGGTCATTAAACAGAGAGATTAATGGCTTTTTACTACTCAGAGTACTGACCAGTGGATTCACAATACACAGTTTCTAACAAATGAGCACAAAGACACAGGAAATGCACATGCATCACTGAGCATCAACCAGCCGTGTTTCAACAGCCGTCACCTTTGACCAGCGAGCTTAGTATGCATAGATATTGAACCTTGGCATGCTGGGGTAACCTGAAATGCTGAGTCATGTCCATTAGTGGATTACAAATAGATACAAAATTGTGCCAAAGTGACATTAACCCAGACAATATATTCAGGTTCAGTTATGAATTTTCACAGTTGCAAAAATTGCACAATTTTTTATTTACAAATGTAACAAATACCACGGTTATAATAAAATTTGTAACTTTTGTAACTGCAACAGGCTCTTGAGAAAAATATAACAAGAATATCTAGATTTTTATTTTATTTATTATAATGCACAAATAGTATACAAGGGATTATATTTTCTTGATCTAAAAGAAGTCAATTGAATCACTTTGCTAGCAGGTTTCTTAGCTCATTTAAACACAACCCAAATCATCCATTTAAGTGACCCTGGACCACAAAACCAGTCTTAAGTCGCTGGGGTATATTTTTAGCAATAGCCAAAAAAACATTGTATAGGTAAAAATTATAGATTTTTCTTTTATGCCAAAAATCATTAGGATATTTAGTAGAGATCATGTTCCATGAAGATATTTTGTGTATTTCCTACTGTAAATATATCAAAACTAAATTTTTGTTTAGTAATATGCATTGCTCATAATTCATGCACCCTCAGATTCCAGATAGTTGTATCTTGGCCAAATATTGTCCTACTCTAATAAACCATACATCCATTTAAATGTTATTATTCAACTTTAATATGATGTATAAATCTCAGTTTAGAAAAATTGACACTTAAGATTGGTTTTGTGGTCCAGGGTCACATATTTGTTTGATCTGTTACATTTTGACAAAAAATTCCATTATTTTGCATATTATCATCATTAACCCTCTGGAGTCTAAGGGTATTTTTGGGGCCTGGAGAAGTTTTGTCATGCCCTGATATTTGTGCTTTTTTTAGTTTCTTATAAATATCTAAATGGGTAAAGTCTAATCTCACTGTAATCAGCACAAACTGGGCTATAATAATATTTGAAATGCATGCATGTACATGATTGTATTTTTGAGAAAAAAAAAATGTTATGCGTGGTTAGTGAAAAACTAAAAATGTTAAATCACTTGAATAAGGCAAAAAACACATAAAGAACAATAGAACAATAACAAACTGGAGCTTGTAGCCTAGAATTTTTCTTTCTTAATTATGTGAAAATCATCTTGTTTACTCACTTACAGAAAACAATATATTGATTTAAATTTTCTAGGACACTTTTTGTTGGTAAAAGTCATATGCGAGTAGGCATCAACTACCATGAATATCATTGTGATTTACACCTGAGAAGACAAAGGCCCACATAATGAGCTGCATAATGAGCCTCTCAGTCATCTGTGTCACTGAGAGGGAGAAGTTACAAGAAAGAATGTGAGAACAAAATAAAAGTATATAATTTTATGTTTGTAGTTTATTAAGAATATATTTAATTATCCCACAACATAATTTAATATCCACTTGGGGGAGCAGTTAAACAGTTTATTAGGAACAATCAAAGCTTACTTTCAAACTATTTTTTGGCATCATTACTCCAGTCAAACAATCCTTCAGAAATCATTTTAACAATCTTATTTTCTACCAAAAAAAAACCCATTTATTATTATCATCATCATTATTATTATTATTAATGTTGAAAAGAGCTGAGAATATTTTTCAGTTTTTTTTAGGGGGAATAAATTGAAAGAACTGCATTGTTTTTACATTTGTTACAGTTATCTATTTGTTACATTTATATTATTTACATCAAGCTTTTGAATGGTATAGTATTGTATATTGTTATTGAAACTTCATAATGTTTCACTTGATTATACATTTAGTCAGGAATTATAGTTTGGAAAAAGTCTTTGGAAAAAGTCTAACTAGTAAAATGTTTACACGTTATGTGAAAACTAGTACAAGTATATAAATAAATAAAAAGAGACTTACTCATGTTTATGATCTCTGCTGAATAAAGTGCTTCATTCTTTTTTCTGAGGAAATCCATTTCTCAAATCCTCAACCACATCACATCTTTTTGGGTTGAATTATGTCTTATTCCTCTCATCGCGAAGCAAACAGTAAAATAAAATAAAAACTTGAAGAACAGTCTCGCTGCTTTTTCTTCTGTTATGGGCGTATTCAAGCCGCGCGCTTTAGTTTGAATCTGAATAGCGTGTTCAGCGCGGGGGCGTGGTCACATTAGATATAATGAAGGGAGACTTGAAAAACAGACATCGCGTTGTTTTCATGTGGATTACTTTATCACAGAATATCTGTTTTCGGCGGCACTTGTTTAGTTTAAAAGTAGACATGTCAGGCTTTCTATAGATATCTCTCTCATGTCTCTCCGTTGAGTATTCACGGAGTTACAGTTCATTTTAATGACGTGTTTGTAACCCCCAATTTCCAAAAAATCGTGTCCGTTGGCCATCCGGATGCGTTCAAAAAATTGAACTCTTGCGAAAGGCTACGGACGGTTCCTATCCGACAATTCCAGCGGAAGTTGGCGTTGCTATGGTACTGATAAACAAACCTGAATTCTTAACTTTTAATAAAATAAATAATGATTTTATAACGACAAGTTGTCATGTCATTTTTTCATTTTAATGATTTTATAACGTAATTTATGCAGTTAATACAATTAAATAATTAAATATTTAAATATTGTACAATTCAATGTTGTGGCCATTTTCCCGCTCATTCACATACAGCCAGAAAATTATATTATGGCTAATCGTAGACTTGTCAATGCTCTTGCTGTTGCTCTCCTATACTGGAGAAGCAAGCAAAAAAAAAAAGAGATCCATGTGGGTAAAATACTACCTGGCAGAGAGGTATCAGTACGGGGAGTTTCACCGCCTGGTGGGTGAGCTGCGTCTGAACAACGGTGAGGATTTCAGGGAGTATTTCAGGGTGTCGCGCTGTCAGCCTTTCCAACCTTTCCACCATTTTTGTTCTACTCGGTTCCGAGGCTTCCGACACTTTTCACCGTTGTGTACGACGTCCACTGGGGGCGTATTGCGTATTACGGAGCTGATTTCAACTGCCAGTGTGAAGGCGGCGTTACAGCTGCGTTCCGACTCCGGCGATCCGCAGCCCTCCGGACCAGATACGCAGAGCTTCTATTTTTGCCGGATGCCGGAGCGCTCCGCAGCACTACAGGGCAGAGTACGCAGGACAGGAAGTCGAGTGACAAAACAGAACAGCCAGAAACAAAATAAAAGATCCGTTTAATTTTCAAAATAAAATACACCGCGCTCATATTTCCCTACACTACACCTTGAAAACGTCATAATGGGCGGAGACAGGCTTGTTGAAGTTTTAACCCCGTTGACACGATGGATGAAGAAATGAAAAGAGAAAAGAAAAGAGTTCTATCCTATACTCCTTCGGATGGAAAACTGTTCCTGGTTTGGTAGTTCTGTTTATAGAAACTACATATCGCGCGATCACACCAGAATTTGCGAGATTACATGGGGCATCGTGACGTCAGCTGTCACTCATGACCGCAGCCGTTACGCAACAAATACGGCCCCAGGGGCCGGTTGCACCAGCTGTGCGTAAGTTATAACTTAGCCTAGTTTTGACGTAAATGGACACTAAGTTACGACTTACGGACTACTAAATATTTTTGCGTTGCAGCATTAAACTTAGTTTAAACGTAACTATACGTTGTAACTAAATATTTACGGAAGCCTCGGTCCACGAATAACGGTCGGAATAAGATGTCAGCCAGATTAGATCACATTGATGAGCTCGTATTTGATCATGAAGAGCCGCAAGTTCGTCAACGAGTTTTACGAGACAGACATCATCCGTTGGATATTTATGATGATGTCGACATATATGCTCGTTTGCGCTTTAAAAGAGAGGGCATAATGCGGATAACGGACATGATAGCGTCTGATATTCAGCACGAGACAGACAGAAACGGCGCTCTCTCCCCAAGCCTCTCTGCTCACAGCCTTTTGCATTTATTTTGTTTGTTATGTCCTGCCAAATCTCACCTTTTTTCCGGTTTGTGACAGATGAGTTTAATTTGCTTTCAAGGACTGTTTTGTTTTCTTTGTATCCATCAATTAAAATAAGAATTTCTTCATGACTGAAATTTTTCTTCCTGTTTCTTTTCTCCTCCATGTGTGGGATAGATATTTTCAATTAAAAGTGTCATGTTTTGAGTTCGATAACGTGTGCTTTAATGTCTTTTTTAACTTTCAGTTTAGGCCAGTCAAGAATGAGTTTCAGGTGTTCAGACTATTTCCTATTTACCTATTAGAAGGCTTGTGATTGGGTTAAGAAAAATGACGTCATTCTATGCGACAACGCATTACTTTACGGAGAGCTTACGACCTACTAGCTACGTTCTGCCTTAAGAATAAATGGTGCAACCGAATAAAGTACAGAGTTAGTTATAAACTAGCTAGTAGTTACTAAGCCTCTAGTTTGGACTTTACGTTCCAGTTTAAGTAAGAACTTACGAACGGCTGGTGCAACCCTACCCTGGTGGGTATTGACGGACGACGGAACACGGAGCTGTCACGCAGCGGAGCCGTTACGCATCTGGTGGAAATTGGGGGTAAGTGAAGATCAGCGCAGACAAAAGCTGCAGACAGCACACCTTGTTTGTTATCTTTATTTTATAAGTGCACAAAGGTTTGTTGTTATTATGTCTGTATCCAAAAAAAGTAGACCCTTTACAGAGTCGATTGATGTATTGCTCTTATCTGTACGATCAAAACTGAAAGTGTAATTTAAGTTCTTTTTGGGGTTATCAAGAGAAAATGACTCAAAACGCGTATCCGAATCGACTTCAAAGGGTTAAAACGTTCTTTTTGTCAACAATATGCCATTTTAGTCAGAGTAAAATGGCCTGAAAATAAAGAAAATAACTATAACTATAAGGACTATAAAAAATAAACAGAAAAAAAGTACACTGTCAATATTTTTTTATCTGAGTTATATTTTTCATGTGTTATTCAAATACATCAAGAACATATTTGCACCATAGTAAGCAATTAAATTTTACCCAGTATAAGTCTACAGTCAGTAATGCCACAGCAGTCTCAGACTAGACACAGCACAAATAAAATCTCTAATCCTTTATAAAGATGAGCTGACCAAAAAGGCAACCCCAGCCAGAAAACCTTTAATTTTGTCTGGGTATTGGTGGGTCAATGGGTCACATATGCCTCATCACATAATGGGGAACGTGATGAGCAGAGCTTTGGAAAATAGATCAAATGTGTCTAAATCTGGTCTTTCTGTTTCATGACCCCTTGCCATTTTCTCCAGACTGACATTTATGTTTTCTAGCTATCTCAGCATTCTAGTCTTTCAGCAAAACAGCATTAGTCTAACCCAAATAATTATCCACTATATATGGTAGGAACAATTACTAACAGTGGCAGTCTTGACAGTATTTGTGCTCTACGTCTGTAAATGCTAGTATAAATTTTAAGTAGGGCTGCAAGATTAATCGCATGCGATTGTCACATGTTTCATCAGTAAAGCTGGTTCTGTGATTAGTAGCAACGTATATTCTTATACAAGCAGTTGCTGATGTGTTTTCTGTCCCCAAATATCAGTATTCTGTCTGGAGTCAGTGGAGTTTGTGAAATACAGCAGGGAGATGGTCATCAGGCCATCAGGAACACTGCCTGAATATCAACAGCCTGCATGCACACTCATACATATACACACATCACACTAATATTTGGACAAATCTGAAAGGCCCCTCTTCCCTGATGGCACATAATGATCCTTATCACACTCTTTGCAATCTATTTTCCTCCAGACAAAAACACAAAAAAAATCTCACAAACCACATTTTAAATGTATTAGTTGGTTAACAAAGATAACAAAACCTAAATAAATACATACATTCATTTGCAATTGTGCATTAGTACTCTGGCGATATAGACTCACACACTGTGCTATGATTAGGGTTGGGAATCGTTAGAAATTTTCCGGTTCCGATTCTGATTCTGGTTCCATTAAAATCATTAAACAATTATTAAGAAATAGTGGTAAGGAAAATTGCACAATACTCAACTACTCAATGCTCAATACTGTTTATTACTTACTGTCAACTTAATTTAAATGTTGGCAATGTCAAAATGCAACATATATTACAGTGTAGGGATCTTCATAAGTAGGGTGGAGTATTTTTTTAAATTTTCTGGTTCGGCTTCTGGTTTCATTTAAATGAACTATGTTTTTTACTATTTTACCTTCACTGAATGTAGCGTTGCTGGAAGGTAGTAAGTAATGTTGAGTAATGCTAGTCCATCAATCAGCATGTGTTTCAAAGTTGATGTTTTTTACTCTATCAATAACGTTTTGCTTTTCAAGCAAGAATAAGCTTGTTGGCCAAATAGTCCCTTGAGGGCTGAGACACTTGTTAATTTCCCTAAATTAATGAAATATAAACAGTTAAACTTACACACTCTCCATTAAGTCCCTATTTTACAAATAATAATGCAGTCAGGAGATGGTGTGATGCAATGAGTGGTTTCCACATTTTTAAACATTTAAAATGCATTAAAATAAATATTTTCTATCACTTTGTTTATCACTCTTGAAATGACCTGTACACTAAATAATCTAACCCTCATACTTGCATAATAATTAGGGCTGTGCAAAAAATCGAATGCAATTTTCATGCACATCTCACCAGTAAAGACGCTCCTGTAATTAGAAGTATTTCTCCAGCATGTGCGGTCGGATCAGGGTTGCCAGGTTTTTAAAAACAAATCCTGCCCAGTTGCTTCTCAAAACTAGTCCAAAACTAGCCCAATCGCGCTTCGAGGTGGTTCCCCGATAAAAATTGCTTCCCTGGGTTAAAATATACGTTTTTTAGCAGGGTTGCCTTGGTAAAAATTCACATTTTAGGGGCTAAATATCACGTTATTTGTATTGGGGTCGCTTCGACCAGCGGACATGAAAAACAATCTCAGACTTGGCAACACTGGTTGGCATTTACTACACCGAGCCGTAATTCACTGACAATCTACGCAATGTTATATTGTTATGTTAAAATTGCAGGCGATTCTTTGTCGATTTTGAAAACGATTTTGTGTTAGTTGTCGTAGACTACGGCTCTGTGTAGTAACAGCCGCTCCGCCTGTACCATTGTTGCCAAGTCTGCGATTGTTTTTCATATCCGGGGTTTGAAGCATACCAACTATCAATAACGTGATATTTAGCCACTAAAATGCAAATTTTACCAAGGCAACCCTTCCAAAAAAATTTATATTTTAACCTGGGAAGCAATTTTTATCGGGGAACCTCCTGGAAACGCAATTGGGCTAGTTTTGGACTAGTTTTGGACTAGTTTGGGAAGTCGTGGCCTAATGGTTAGAGAGTCGGACTCCCAATCGAAAGGTTGTGAGTTCGAGTCTCGGGCTGGCAGGAATTGTGGGTGGGGGGAGTGCATGTACAGTTCTCTCTCCACCTTCAATACCACGACTTAGGTGCCCTTGAGCAAGGCATCGAACCCCCAACTGCTCCCCGGGCGCCGCAGCATAAATGGCTGCCCACTGCTCCGGGTGTGTGTTCACAGTGTGTGTGTGTGTGTTCACTGCTCTGTGTGTGTGCACTTCGGATGGGTTAAATGCAGAGCAAAAATTCTGAGTATGGGTCACCATACTTGGCTGAATGTCACTTCACTTAGTTTTGAGAAGCAACTGGGAAGGATTTGTTGTGAAAACCTGGCAACCCTGATATGAACGCCAGTGCTTGAGAAATACTTCTAATTACAGGAGCGTCTTTACTGATGAGATGTGCATGCAAATCGCATTCGTTTTTTTGCACAGCCCTACCAACAATAGCAGTCTATTTATTTAGTGGTCCAAGTTAAAGCCAGTATGTATATTAATGACAATATGGGACAAATATAATGCAATTTAGTGACGGCAGGTGCAGCGCGCTACCATTAGATGTACAGTCAGACAAAACGATGTGCAGTTATCAAAGGCGCGAGTGCACATACAGTCGTGGGAAACAATGTGTTCTGCAATTAAAGACGGGACAGCGCAACGAGTTTGTGGATGCGTGTCATTGGAATCAATGTGCTCAGTAATTAAAGAGGCAGGGAGGCATGTCTGTTATTCGGTTCGTGACATCCTTTACGGCAGCGCTTCTCAATTCCAGTCCTCGCGCCCCACTGCTCTGTATATTTTGCACGTTTCTCTTTGTTAACACACCTGATTCAGAATAATCAGCTCGTTAGAAATTAACTCCCTGCATGAACTGTGTTCCAAATGTTCATTGCTCCCTACTCCCTGAGCAGGGGAAATCGGTTGAAGTTTACATCGAAACATTCATTCACTGATTTGTGCTGTGCAGCGTCTTTAAACATGGACAACTGTGACATCATATACCTCTGTAAATCAATACAATTTAAATTCACGTCTTGCACACTTCAATGCACTTTGATTGGAACATATAGCTACGTTCGCTTCAAACTGGAATCATGGCTGAATATCCTGTGATGTCCACTTCGCAGGGCACTTATGTTCGAATAGAACAAATGTCTGAAGCGCTAAGAGAAACGTTAAAAATGTGCAGAGCAGTGAGGCGCGAGGACTCCAATTGAGAACTGCTGCTTTACGGGAAAGGCCGAAGATTCAGAACACCGGTGCAAGGCTGCTCACAGCGCTTGGTCACGTGTTGCACCAGAACCGTTTTCGGAACCGAAACTTAGAAATTGCTCATGGTTCCGGTTCTTTTCAAAGAACAAAACCGGTTCTGAATAAGAACCGGTTTTCGGTTCCCATCCCTAGCTATGATGGACTTCACCTCTACACAATGTGCCCAGTGCAAAATGGAGTGGTCAGAACAGTAGCTCATACAGCATTATTATGTAACTGTGTAGTGTTTCCCACCCACCTTGATATACACACTGTGACAAGGTGAGTGAATACACACTAGTAAACCAGACAGTTTGTTTTAAATAAACGAGAACAAAAATTAAATGACAAACAAATGTCAGGAACATGAGAGTGAACAAGCTAAAAGAGCATGGTGCTCAGACAGAGTGAAGGTTGGGGACGTGCTTAGGGCATTTGTATCAAGTCAGAGCAGAGGTCTGGGGCAGCACACATTCCTATCCTGGTCACCTGAACATCTGCAATATGCTTTTAACTGTCAGGAAACCACTGCAACAGAAATTAGTCCAGTTTACTTTAACTCAATACTTCACTGATCACTCTAGAAGAAGTCTAACTATAAAGGAGGCACTGACATGAGAAGGTGGCAATCATTTCATTACAACATTCATATCCTCTATTCCAAGCCTTGCTGATTATTTTGGACAACCCACTCGGTGCATAGCACATTCGTCTTCATTTAGACAGTAAGCGGAATATGATCTTCAAAGCATTAATGAGAATGTGTCATCCAGCACATTAATCACACCTAAATCACATTTGTAGTCAAGCAGCAACACATTATTTGTGATCATTTTGTCGGAAGGCTTCACATTCTTTATTTTATTACAGGAAAAAGCCTAATGGTGCTTGGCTGTGTGTTAATCGGTTTGTACATGCCACTTTGCAATTCAAAAGCCCCTTTAAGGATGACTGCATTACAACAAACTGAGCTGGTCATTTGCATGCCAAATCTACAAATGTAATACTTACAAATGTAATATTTACATTTGTGCATATAGCTGTTTGCAAGCAAACTTAATTTATTACAGGGAATTATAAAAGAACAGTCCCACTGTTATGACGATATGATACAGGTCTGAAAGCATGTAGAAATCTGTTTAACAGTGAAATCAAAATTATAAATTGATATCAAAATGGTGATGGAGTGACCTCATTCCAGAAGCAAACAGTTGCGCAAGTTAGGGATGCACCGATACCGATACCGGTATCTGGTATTGGCCTCGATACCACATTTTCTAAAGTACTCGTACTCGTTAAAAGTCCCCCGATACCGGGGACCGATACCACGGTCTGAGAAATGTCTATGTTTGAGCGGCGTGTAAGGGGTTAATCAAAGGCGCCGAGTGCCCGCCCCCAGGCCCCGCCCCGGCTGCAGCTCAGAGCGGGGAGAAGGCGAGGTGAGACAACATGTCAGCCGTGTGGAACTATTTCAAAGTGAATGAAGACGACAAAACAAAGGCAGACTGCAAATTGTGCTCAGCGAAATTGTCCAGAGGAGGCTCAAAAGGTAGCGCATTTAACACAAGTAATTTAATCAAGCACCTAAAATCCCAACATGACAATGAGTACAAAGAGTTTACCCACGCTTCTAAACCAACACAACCCACACTGCAGCAAACTCTTGCAAGACGAGAGAAAATGTCCAGAGACAATCCACGTGCTGTGAAAATAACACAGGCAATTATCGAGTACATTGCATTGAGTGACCAGCCACTCTCGGAGGTAGAAAATGTGGGATTCCTGCGTCTCCTCCATGTTTTGGAGCCCAGATATGATCTCCCAAGCCGCCGCTACATGACTGACACAGAGCTGCCTAAACTACACGACTCCGTGAAAAAACATATCCACAGCCTACTGCAAGCCTTCTCTGCGTTTAGTTTCACCACGGATATTTGGACAAGCAGTGTTAGCCCCGTGTCGCTAATTAGCCTAACCTCCCAGTGGATAGACGAGAGTTTCACGCCGCAACGAGCCATATTACATGCAAAACAATTCCGCGGCTCGCACACCAGCCAGGCTATAGCGCATGTGTTTGAGGAAATGCTCCAGACATGGGGTATACCTAAAACATCAGTACATGTTGTGCTTCGTGACAATGCCAAAAACATGATTAAAGCCATGAATGACGCAGGGCTCCCAAGTCTGCCGTGTGTCACGCACACGCTCCAACTGGCTGTTCACGAGGGCTTATTAGCACAGAGGAGCATAGCTGATGCTATAGCAGTGGGGTGGAAAATAGTTGGGCATTTTAAACATTCCGCCTTAGCCTACTCCCGCCTCGAGGACATTCAGGGACAGCTCAACCAGCCAATAAAGAGACTGCAGCAGGACGTACAGACACGCTGGAACAGCACGTATTACATGCTCCATTCCCTCATTGAGCAAAAGCGAGTGCTGGGGGTGTATGTGTCCGAGCATGAACTCCCTGGCTATTTCACCGCTCACCAATGGGCTCTTATGGAGAAGACTGTTGCCATCCTCGCCCCCTTTGAGGAACTAACTAAAAAAAGTGAGCAGCTACGACGCACTAGCCTCTGATGTCATCCCAGCTGTGACTGTGCTAGTGAGACTTCTAAACAGAGAAACAGACGAGGATCACGGCGTCAAGACAATGAAAGCAACCTTACTGGAAGCTGTCAAGAAGCGCTTCAGTGACGTCGAGACCAATCCACTGTTCTTCATCTCCACCATACTTGACCCAAGGTAAAGTCTGTGTGCTATTATGATAAACTACAGTACTAAATGTAAGATTAATTTCCATCTGAAATATTATATTTTTGTACTAAATACACAATAAAAAAAAATACAACTAAAATACACAAATACAAATGTATGCAATATATATAATATGAAATATATTTCCCTTATTACTACCAGAAAGCCAAATGGCTGGCATTTATGACAGTGGTTTAGGGGAAACTAAAATCTGTCCTATTTTTCCACATATTAATACATTCATGAATTTTGTTCAGGTATAAAGATCGCTTCTTCTCCAACAACACTGCTCCGGAGGCCAAGCTGCACCTGAAGCAGGAGCTGCAGATGATGTCCAGAGCTGAGGCAGAGGAGAGTCGGGCAGAAGCTGCAGAACCTCCTGCTAAACTGTTCCTCAAGGCCCAGGCCAGCACTAGCAGCAGTCTAGTGCCCCAAGCCCTCGTGAAGACAGTCCTCTGAAGTACTGGGGTGTCAACAAAATTAGGTTCCCCACTTTGGCTAAAATGGCCCAGAAATACCTCTCAGCCCCATGTAGCAGTGTGGAAAGTGAAAGGCTTTTTAGCTCAGTGTCACACATTATAGATAAAACAGAAACAGACTGACTGCTGATAATGCAGAAAAGCTACTTTTCTTAAAAAAAAAACCTGCCACTCACTTTTTCTAAATAGGCTCCATTAAGTGAGTCGTCTTAGACTTGATGTTAATACCTACCTATGTTGGTGGATGTTGTTAGTTTATTCAAATATTGTGCACTAAATAGCAAAGATGTTTATTAATGCCCCTTGTGTTGTCCAAAGCGGCAGAGTTTACAACAAACTGAAAAAAATACTTGAGCTGCACTGTCACTGTTTAATTTTTTTTATAATTATTTATTCTGTAATATTTTGCATACAACATGCTTTTCATTTTAAATAAAATAAATGTTCTTAATTCCAAACTAGTCCCTTGTTTTTTTGTTAAATTTATATGACTAAAGCTGTTACCTGTAAATTGAAATCATGTTTTTTTTTATTAAGTACTCAGTGTCGGTATCGGCGAGTACTGAAATGCAAGTACTCGTACTCCAAAAGCACAAGTGCGATACAACAACAGAAAAATTACAGAAAACAAGCAATACCAGAGTATGGGAGTATACCAGGCGAAGATATCGGAGACAGCAAATCAGCTCTGAATGTGTCAGTGAAACAGACAGGAAGGACACACACACACACACACACACACACACACACACACGCAAATGCACACACATCAAGTAGATGAGGAAGAAAGAGATTTTTTTTTTTATAGCACTTTATTAAATCATTTAAAAACAATTAACAAACATACACTTTACTCAAGATATTTAGCAAAAATTAATTCACCATCTCTAACAAAGCACAACATTTCTTTGCAATTCCATACATTTTCAAATTCCTCTATATTCTTAATAGTTTTATAAAATAAAAAATCAAATCTAATTCTTAGTTTTAATAAACTCTTCACCATCTATTTTTTCCTTTCTTATCAAATAAATAGCCATTTTCGCTTTTCCAATCACAAAATTAACAAGCTGCCCTTTTTTTCTCTTTTTTTTTCCAAAACTTGAAACCAAAGATAAAACCAACCTTTGAAAACACTACTTTAAACCCCACAAACATGAAATTAAGCATCAAAAACACGTTTTTAAGCCTGTCACAATGTACAAAACAGTGAAAAATAGTTTAACTCTGATCACAAAAAGGACATTTGCTATCAATTGCTGAATTAATAATCCTAACAAATGCATTTACAGCAACAATACCGTGCAGTATTCTCCACTGCAAATCCCCATTTGCTTTGGTCAATGGTGGCTTGTATATACTTCTCCACACAGGTTTACAATCATTTTCAACACCAAAATGAACAGCCCATGGCGTTTCAATCCGCACTTTCAGTTTTCCTTGTTTAACATTTTAACACATAAATCATACAACTTTTTTTCCATTCACAGAGCAAAAACACAACCTTTCCAAACATTTTGTCCCAAGCAAATGATGAGAACTTTCTTCTTCAGTAAACTCTGGTGAAATGTCCATGTTTGGAAAAATGTCATTTACTTCTGGTGCAGATCGTCCACTGCCAAATTCACTAATTAAAAGCTTATCTTCATCATTGAGAGATTTTTTAACATTGTCCAAGAAACGATCCACCACTCTCTGTGACCGGAGCCCCAAAGATTGTGCCAGGGCATTCACGTCAACAAAATCATTTCCAACCACCTCCAGTAATTGTCTTAAGGTGATAATTTTTCCTGTTATTAATAATTTCATCATTCCAGGCATTGTTTGTCTGGCAACATCCAGTCTTGCACCTTTAACTAAAGGTTCTTCAAGAAGCCAATGAAGAGATGTCATAGGCATAGTCCTTACAATTCTTACTAATGACCATGCTTTTAGAACACTACGGTAATATAAGGGAAGGCCTTTTATGTCTCCGGCTTCACAGTTAATCCAAAAAAGACTTTTGTTTAACCCCAAACCTCCAACTTTTTTTCAAAATAAAATGTATTCCTGCTTCCCATACATTACTTTGACCGTACAGCAGTTTCTGAACAAACTATAATCTAAACGCTGTTTTACGGCTTTCTAGATGCAGAAGACCTTTCTTATTTTGATGTTTATATAGTTTATAGTTGGTAATTTAAGGAAAGCACAGTTAGTGGGGTGGTGGAAGTTTACAGCGGCCGGATTTGTTTCCATTTCTGGCCGGTGTGGCGTTTAGACGAAAATGACGTTCAGTCTGTTGACACGCCGGCATGGCATTAAGATACCGGTCGGTAATTTTGTAAAAAGATATTTTAGAACTGCAAAATTTATGTGATTCTACAGGAAATCAAGTGAATTAAGAGATCTGCTCGGTAGTAAAGCAAAAAAACACAAAGACACTCCTTCTAAAATATCTCTTAATTTACATAAAAACGGTTCAATTGATATTGAATACAACATCCCTGACATTGCACAACCTTGCCTAATTCCCCTTTTAACTTTCAAAGGAGCACTCAAACCACCTTAACTGACCTTAACTACACTTTCAATGTCACCATACAATACTTTGACCATTTCAATAAAAGTTGAAGGAAACCCCAAAAAATCAAGCACATTCCATAAATATTGGTGTTCAATTCAGTCAAAGGCCTTTTCTTGATCTAACGAAATCATACCAAATTTCTTGCCTGTAATTTTTGCTATCTCAAAAATATCTCGAATTAAACCAATGTTTTCTGTGATTGATCTGCCGGGTACAAAGTATGACTGATCCGTATGTATAATTTGCTCCATCACTATTCTTAACCTGTTGGCCAAAGTCTTTGATAATATCTTAAAATCAACACAAAGCAAAGACACGGGCCTCCACTTTTTGATCTCTTTCAGATCTCCTTTCTTGGGTAAGAGGGTCAAAACTGCCCTCCTACAGCTCAAAGGCAGCTGACCTCTGGCAATGCTGTCAGAAAAAACTTCCAGCAAGTCATTGCCCACCAAGTCCCAGAAAGCTTTATAGAAATCACGCGTTAGACCATCTAACCCTGGAGCCCGACCATTTTCCATGCTCATTAAAAGCTGTATACAATTCTCCCAGAGTCAGTTGGCTCACCAACTTTTCTTTTGTCTCCTCCTGCACTTGAGGTAGGCCTCCGAGAAAATCTTGTACCAGCTCTTGGTCCTCATTGTACTCACATTTGAACAAGTCCTTATAAAAGTCAGCAGCCCTCCTACGCACATCAGCAGTTTCAGTAAGTTCTTGCTGACCGGAGACAATGAATGATTCTGCTTTGGCCATTTTTCTTTTCCAAGCTGAAGAAAAACTTGGAAGGAGCATCCATTTCAGAAGAATTCTGAGAACGAGACCTGATCAATGCCCCCTGTGCTTTACTACCGAGCAGATCTCTTAATTCACTTGATTTCCTGTAGAATCACATAAATTTTGCAGTTCTAAAATATCATTTTCCAAAATTACCGACCGGTATCTTAATGCCATGCCGGCATGTCAACTGACTGAACGTCATTTTCGTCTAAACGCCACACCGGCCAGAAATGGAAACAAATCCGGCCGCTGTAAACTTCCACCACCCCACTAACTGTGCTTTCCTTAAATTACCAACTATAAACTATATAAACATCAAAATAAGAAAAGATAGAAAAAAAGGTAGAGAAGAAAAAAGAACCACGCTCCCAATCTCACGCACCCACACCCCCACACCGGAAGTGAGACAGAGAGAGAGAGAGAGAAGTAGGAAGATGCGAACTAGGGGTGTGCACGGATAGTCGAACATTCGAATATTCGTTCTGCTCTAATTATTCGATAGGTAAAAATTAGAGGTCGACCGATATATCGGTCGGCCGATATATCGGGCCGATATTTGTCATTTTTTAATATATCGGCATCGCCCGATATCCGTGTTTAGTAGCGCCAATTTAAAGTCAGGCACGTCGGCGGGCAGCCCCGTGTTATTGGTGTGGTGGAAAGTGCTGCTGCAGCAGCATGTGAAGCACCCCAAGCCAAAAGTTTTGGAAGATTCAACAACAGTCCTGGGAGATAAAGGTAGTCAGAGAATTTCACTCTGTAAATGGGGTGGAGAAGTTGACAGCTCTAACAAACACTGCAGCGTGACGTTACCAAAGTAAACTGTCTCTGACGTTACTCCGCCCCGCTCACAGACAGCAGCGTGCTCGGAGAGACAGCTGTCCTGGAGCTGCCCAGAACGGTGAATGACATTTGTTCGGAAGCATGGTTTGATGCAGACAATAACCAGTTTTCCATCCAACTCATTTGTATTTAGGGATGTCAATATTCTATAATTTCCATGATCGATCGTCGTTTAAATTAATGATCAATTAATTACCTTAATGCTTCAAAATGCGTCTGCAGCGGTATTATTATTATGTGCAAAAGCCACTTGGAAAAAGCTTTCTCACCCGAATTAAAGGGGTTTTAGTCTGAATAAAATGCTAGTAGCAGGACTATAAAATGAATAGATGTGATTATGATCATTTGATAAAATGAAGAGAGCGCGCCATACGTTGGAGATCAGTTTACTTTGTTGACTGTTTCCCATCAAGGAAGACCGCTGAATGCGCCTCTTTAAATGGTTTCGTGGCGTTGTTGTTGTATTTTAAAATGCATCTGCAATGTTTTCAAATGACACACTATAGTAGTAGTGCAACGGATCATCATTGATCAATATCTTCGGTTCGGCACACACGTGACCCCCGGATTGATTTATGAAAAAAAAAAAAGTTGCGCATGTTCAGTCCACACTCAGTGGTAAAGGCGAGCGGAGGAACGGAGGAGCTTGAACACCCCGCGCATTTTGGATTCCCTGTCAGATATAATGATGAAGGAAAGAGGTTCGAGTGAAAAGATTGTGCCAGATCTTTATGAACAGGAGAAGAAAAAAGTTGTGGATGAACTATCCCGAGCATCCTCTGTTGCGCTCACGACAGAAGGGTGGACGTCCAGGGGGACGGAGAGCTCTGTGACGATAACTGCTCACTTCATTACAGCACACTGGAAAATGAGAAGTCGGGCTATTATGTTAAAAAGAAGATATTATGTGCACTTTAAGTTGATTTCATATATTTTAATTTAATAATTTAATGTTAATAAAAAAAGACAAAATGTATGTTTATTTGTCTTGGCCTTTTTTTTTTTTTTTTGCTGATCTGAAAAATGATCCGATCCATACGAGGACGTGCGAGCGCGGGTTTGACTAGATGTATTTGGAGGTTATTGCTCACGTCTCGTTCTGCACATATCCAAATGTTTCCATATTCGCAATGTATCTGAATGTTAAACTATAATATTTTTTATTTATTTAATGTAAACTAGACGGAAAGATCTTCCTCTACACATGAGCAAAAACGTCCTTGGCATAACAGCAGAGTGGACCGGTATACTATGGTCTATTTAAACTGTACAGTGTAACCTTTTAAATGTTTGGTTGACTGTACTTTATTTTAATAATGAACAGACTGCGATGTAAGTTTGAAATTAGAATGCACTTTAGATGTTCTGTGTCATTTATACCAAACACAAATGTTGCTGGTTGCTAGTGTGTTTGCAGCACTACTGTTATTTATTTTTTATATATTTATTTTTTTATATTTTTCAGATTTTTATTTTTAAAATTGTATTTATTTAAATGTATATTTAAGTTTACATTTATGTTCTAACAAACTTGAAAAATTCTACTTGATAAATGCTCTAAAACTTCAATGCAAATGATTTACTTTTTTATTTATATGTATATATATATATATATATATATATATATATATATATATATATATATATATATATATATATATATATATATATATATATATATATTACCTGTTTTATATACTTAATACTTGGTCAGTTTATTGATTTTGTTTGGTTAACTTTGGATACATTTTTTATTTTAATACTGTGCAGTGCACAAAATTAAGATTCGAGAGATGGTTCAAGTCAGTGCTCAATAAATGACGATAAGTTTAGAAATGTTGTGCATCCACTTATTATTAGTGTTTCATTTTAGCATGCAAATGAAGGGGGAAACTTCAAGATATCGGCCCTAAAAATCGGCAGCACATATCGGCCATCGGCTGACCCTGACCTCTGAACATCGGCTTCAGCATCGGCTATAGAAAAACCCATATCGGTCGATCTCTAGTAAAAATGATATTCGAATTTCGCAAAAAAAAAAAAAAAAAAGTTCACAATAAAACCTAATTTGGTCACTTTCTGTGATTCTCCACGGCATATTTGAAGATGTATGCAAGCAAAAAATAATTAATGAATAAGAGGCTGTTCACATATCGCCGCGGCGCGCCGCTTTCTCCTTCTTTCCAAGGCGCTTGGGCAGAAGCGCTCCTGGGGCATCTGCCAATGACGCGCTCTCTCCATGAAGACGCGTAAATTTCAGCAAAGGATAAATGGATTTGCAGCACAAAAAAATCGCTTTTAGTAGCTCTGCTACTAAATTTATTTCAAAATGGCAATCCATATACAGCTATGATCAGCTGTTCCTTCATCTTGGCTGAGCTTTCAACGTTGGTACTGGAAAGGATGAAGCTGATTGGTTGGTTCTTGTCACATGACCTGCGGTGCGCTTGCGGGATTCTGAAAAGTTGATGTTTTTAACTCGATGCGGTGCGGGCGCGCCTGGAAAAAACGAGCGCGTCGCTTCCATTATGAGCACGCACGCATACCGCGTGCCTACATTTGAAATAACGAACTTGAGCGTGCAAAAGACGCGACATGTGAACGGCCCCTAATGCGGCAGGCACGATCGTGAGTAGTGCCTCAGTTCAAGCAGCACGTGAACCTATCATACCTTGCTCTTTACTACTAGAGTACATAATGAACATGAATTAACATCAAAGGGTAGGCTATTTTATAAGAGATTCTACGGTACAACACTTTCAAACTGCGGAAAACGTGTAAAGCTTGTAAACATTGCAACGTAATATTAACCTCAGTAACCTTTCGGTGTCCATAAGCTCATCAGTCAGCTAGAAAAATAACTATAAAGAGGAGCATTTTGCTATATTTTTATTTATACTTAACCTGTTGTCTACATGATTCAACTCCTCCTATAAAATTTAATTTTACTAATTAAGAAAAACAGACTGAAAGTGTGAAAGACATGCACTCTCAAAAATAAAGGAGCTTAAAAGGTTCTTCACAGAACAATTTTGGTTCCACAAAGAACCATTCAGTCAAAGGCTCTTTGAAGAACAATCTCTTTCTGACTTTTTCATAATCTGTTATTGTCTTCAAATGTTAAAGGTTCTTTATGAAACCATTTAAACAGGAAAAAAGGTTTTTCTATGGTATCATGAAGCACCTTTATTTTTAAGAGAGTATGACAACATTTACAGGATGCGTTGAGGAGGACCCCAAACTATACTCAGGGGCCAAGTGATGCTTATGGTCCATTATATTGGTACAGATTTTGTGTAATAAACAACGCATGACTGTATGTTTCAAGTTTGAAAAGACATTTAGCTTATTCCCAGGTCATCTACAAGATGGATTAAAATGCTGATAAAGTCAAGAAAAGATGAGACATAAACACGTCAGTATGATAAAAAAGTTAAAATGTAAAATAAAAAATTTAAATAAAATGCATAAAACATGTTTATTCTTTGTTGGCACCTAAAAAAATCATTTGGCACCTAAGTTTTTTTCTTATAGGAGCCAAGTTATAGTTATAGTTAATGATTTATCAGCATTTTTCCCCCACATTATAAGTCTTGGAACAAATATAAAAAAGATAATGAACTTAAAGACGTTGTTGTAGAAATAATAAATATAGCTATATGAAACCATGCTGTTACTAGCTGTTACTAGAGCATCAGACAAACAAAATACAGCTTGCAAACAACCAAAATTATTTCTAATGAGTAGTTCAGCCATGAAACTCTATCGGTGCACTAATTGGTTCATTCAAAATTACATTCCCAGCCAATCAGGTTCTAATTATTACCTTGTGTCTATAAACCAGACACATTCCATACTCGCCACACCTGCGCACAATGCATATCCTCTTACTAGCCCACCACCTCCCCAGCACCACCTGCCTAGATCTGCTATGGGGGGGTCTTCTCTCACTAGCAGCAGCAGCATGTTTCCTTTTATTTATGATCTGTGGATTTAGCCAAAGCAAGTCTACTTGCTTTGCAGCAGCAGCAGCATAGCAGATCAAGTCCGGCAAGACCAAACCCATGCTTTTCTAATTTTATCAATAAAGCTTTTACAATCCTTTCCGAGAGTTGTCATGACTGAAATGAAATTAAACCGCCAATCAATCCAATCTTAATGTAATCAAGGAACTGTTTCTCCACTAAATTGATTCAATTCAAATTCAATAATCCTTTTCAATCATTTCTCACAATGTAACCATATGAAAGTCTACCCAACATTTATTACAAGCAGCAGTCATTTTGTGAAAAAGCTGATCATTACTACCAAAATCATGTTATGAAAACATTTTGTGATGCTATGCTTCTATTATGGTGACCTTGACTAGTGACACAAAGAAGCAGCTCAATAGCCAGAATAGTCCTTTATGAGCTCGTACTATATGTACTAAAGTTTCTCAACAAAACCATCAAACTACTGTGACTGGATTCCCTCCACCACATCATTAAACAATGAAACACTGCCAACACAGATTCAAATCACATCTGTGACACAAAGCAATAGCACAATACAACCTGTATCTGTTTGAATGTGTTGTTAATGTTACAACCTGTGACCTTTCGTTCTTTTTCCATCATGTCTAACGCATCTAACACATGCCAAAGGCAATTTTTGCCCGAAACCGCAAATGGCTTTGCTTCTGTTCAGTCATAACCTCTGGCTCTTTAAAGAACATGTACATTATTCTTGGACAATCAGTCATTGTTAATAAGGCCAGTGACACCATAAATCTCAAAGCATTTATCTGTTGCATTTCTGATGTTACATAAATGATTCAGCAGGTTTCAGCTGAACTGCAACATTTTCAGCTGATTCATCTATCTGATTTACCAAATTATTATGCTACTTGTACCGCATTTCCTTGGGATATTCATGGCCTTTCTAAATGCAGATTATCTTTCTTAACAAAGCTGTTCCATTCCATTCTTTTTGCAACTGCAGTATATATAATATGATAATAATAAAATAACTATTATTTTTACTTTTGTGTTTAAGGGTCAATAAATAAATAAGGTTCAGTACATACATTTTAACTTTTAGGTGAATTATACATTTAACAAAGTGCTTTGAATATAATCATTTGTACACCCCCCCCCCCTCCCCCCTCCCCCGCCTTTTTTATGAAAGATAGGATGGATTTGGTATCTAGAATCTAGACATGTAAATGATCTCTGTTTGGATACGTGCAGGTAGTGTTGTCAAAAGACCCGGTACTTCGGTACCAAGTCGGTACTAAAAAAATGTAAATGTGACGGTACCAGGTTTCTTTAAGTACCGGTAGTACCGAGGACCCGTTCAAACCCGGTTCAGCGCTATGATTTTCGCGAAGCAGAAAACGAGGACGGAATCTCAAAATCCAACTTACATTTTAATATGGACAGTCATAGAATTTGTCAAAGTTAGCATAAATTAATCAAATCAAGTCTCCATATGGACCAGTATCTGTAAATGTTAAGCTGCAAAAGTTGAATCCGTGTTCTGCGCGTCTCTGTGTGAATTAATGAATGGCAGAGACGTGCAGGTTTGTTTACTACATAGACTGAAGCGCATGGCGCTTGCATTAATTTCAGCATCTGAGCTTCAGAGTTCTCTCTCCATCAAGCGATCTTTTTAGTTTCTCACACATGCAAAAGAGAGAGAGAGCGAGAGTCTTACCACGCTGAATCGACACGCTATATGTAAACTATTCTTTGTTGTCTTTTCCTGTAATGGAGTTCATTTAGAATTATTCATATTCATTTTTGAACAAGCACCGGTTTCTCCGGTAGTGGGCGGAGCTAATGCGCAAATGGCAATTTCATTGGCTGGCGCTGATCTCTTACCATCCCTATTTTGATTTCAGCAAATCAGTTTGACCGAACGCAGACAACGTGATTAATATTCATGAACCCAGCAGCTCATCAATTCATAGTGCATTGGATATACATTAGTATGATAGTAGAATTAGTAGTAGTATTATCTTTTAATAATAATTAATATGAATAATAATTAATATGATCTATTACTATTTTTTTACAGAAACCATCAATGACCAAAAATATCTTAAGCATCACCACCAGTTTTAAGTTCAGTTAAAATGACAAATATGCATTCATTAGGCCTAAAAGTTAATTTTTACATAAAGGCATTGTGCTAGAAATATTACTATTATTTAGTAAAATGTATGTGATACTGCTACTACTGTTGAAAAAATGTATAAAACTTTATTTTTTAAAGAAATAAATCACAATATTTCTTACATGTTTTAATTTTAATAGAAAATCCCCTTTATTTACCAGAAATAAAATGTGTTTAAATTTCATAAATTAAAAGACAAATTAAATTTGGGTGAAACTTGTTTACTGTTTTTCATAATTATATAACTTGTAGAAAAACTTGAAACACAATTGTAAATAAGTATAAAGAATGGCATTGGTTTTATTTTTAGTGCTAAAAAGTTTTTTTTTTTTTAATTAGCATATTTTTGTGTTTTGCTTTGGTACCGAAATTGGTACCGAGAACCGTGGATTTTCACTGGTATCGGTACCGAATACTGAAATTTTGGTACCGTGACAACACTACGTGCAGGTATTTGGATATTCAAATCATCCCTTAAATGTCCCCCTTTTCCAATTGGCATTTGTTGATTTTCATTACACACATGTCCTTTCCCAACCCCTGTCATTAGATAGCTCTGATTGCCATGTCCTAATTACAATTACAGATTTTGTTTAGTTGCTCCTTCATGCATATTGAAATGTAAATTTTCTCTGCTACGAAGAACAAGGTCACATCTCGTGGATGCAGGGCAGACGGCCAGGCGCCTGAGTAGAAAGGAAGCACAGAAGCAGAGCATAATGAGATATTAAATAATCAACTAGAAGGTAAATGATGCTCTAAATAAATAATTCTGATTTAATTACTGGCAAAATCATTTATTTCTACTAATCCATTGGCTCCATCTGTAGAAACATGGCCAGTAGCAGAAACACAAAACAAATGCTTTAGTGCAAACGACCAACTGTTAATGCAAGTTTGGAGAGTTTGACAGGAAAGGTCAGGAGCTATAAAGCTGAAAACATTTTTTTTTTCTCTTCAGCGAGAAGGACTCACTGCTTTCCAAACTGACATCATCAGACCAAGGAACTGATGATCCACTGCCTGATATTTACATGAAATATTTCTTTGGTGACTCAGTGTATTGGCCTTGCCCTTTACATGTGGATTTCAACAAATCATGTTCCATCAACTCATCACTGAGCTGAGCAGATCGCAGATGAATATTATCATTGTTCTGACTTGAATCGAAATGGTGTTAAAAAGGTACCAAGTTGAAACAATCAGAGGTTTATAAGGAGAACTAAACTGGATTTGTTTGAGACATTTATTAGGCTGTCTCTATGATTCTATGAGCAGAACGGTCTATTCTGTGATATGCCTGTGAAACAATCAATATTTAATCCACAGAAATTCTAATAAACGCTACACAAATTTTTCCGAAGTTTTCTAGAGGTTGCCAAACTATTACTAGATTTTTTTTTCCAGTACAGTGGTTGGTCAATTTACATGTCAGTGGAAAAACAGAATAAGCTGAATTGTGTGCCATATTTTGTGTACTCAAATAGTGTGGCAGAAAAATATGCCTATGGGAATTTGTGTATATGTGTATGTATGTGTGCATCCAGTACTATATTCAGTCAGTGTCCAGTGTCCTTTGGCAGTCAGTAAGAATTTAAATGAGCACCCAAACTACATGACATGAAGAGATGCACACAAGCAAACAGCACCACAGGCCCTGCTCAAATCTTCAGAAAACACCAAAAAACTATTTCTATAATAAAATAAATAAAGTCATTTTACTGCAAAAAATCTGGGAAATGATAATATCCCTAATCTAATAATAGAAGCAGAAATAGCTGGATTGTTAAAATCCACAAACAACCATCCCTTTACAATCCCAGAACAAAAACTACCACTAAACGTTGCCATGGCAACTACCATCCCCATCCTATTTCATCTGTCCTCCCTCGTTTTCTGTACGCTGAACAGAGTCTGTCTGAAAATCAGCAGTCATCATTGCACTTGTCAAAAATCAAATAAAAGCACATATGGAATCAGAATTCAATATGCCATAAAAGAAAAGCAAAACTGTGACCAGACAAGAATGCACACACCTACACACAAACCTTAATGTGGACATTAATGGTATAATAGGGATTAAAGATGAATAAATGTGTCCTGTGCAAACCTTTTCAAAGAGCGTCATAAATCACATCCCTCCCTTTGGTGAAATGTGTTTATGCAAATGTAACCATGGAAACATATAGGGAAGTCTCGAATTCCAAAACAGGTGGGAAGAATGTTCAGCAATAACGGATAGAGAAAAAAGGCCACTGCACTCTAACCTGTAAATGTCACATTAACAGTACAGAAATTAATTAAACCTAATGGTTTTAACAAATAGCAAGAGCAGAAAAAATGATGCCCTGTTGCAATTATTCTCAAGCACTTCATTGTATTTATATACACAGATCCAACCCTTTTTCTTTTTTCATTTCTTTTTTTGCATATATGTGTGCTGCATTAATTAAGAACTTGAGCATCAACACTTAAATCTCCCAGTTGGGACATTCTTTGACATGTTATATGATGCCTGGAGATTCGTTGTTAACACATGACATGTATTTGTTTTTGCCATATGGTGTAGTTCTACAGCCATATTACATGCAGCTGTCGTAAACAGTACATGCAGCTATAACCTATTGGATATTTAGTATGGTGGGTTATTTTAGTGTATTGAATAGGGGTATAAAGATATACCAATTACAGAAAAAACACTGCCGCATGCCTACAGGAAGACAGAGCAAACACAATTGACACAATTAAGTATCAATTTGCCAGTATTTCTGTTAATGTAAAATCCATATTGGTAATCCAACAATTATGTTCTGTCCATGGCTGAGCACACTGACTGAAGTTCAGCTCAAATAAAAACTGACAGAGCTGTCTAATGGAAGTAAAGCATTGTGGGAGGTCTGTGGGTGAATAGAGAGGAATCTGAAGCCCGTTTAACGAAGTCTGATTTCAGAGTTATGAGTTCAATTTACATAACATGGAAATGCTGACAGTTACAGAATCAACCTGTATACAATGAATACGATATTGTTATCAAATAATTTAAAGGCTGCCTATATATGCAAGGTGAACAATGATGTTTCGCTATGCATCTCTGAACCTCTTCTATTACTGTACACAATATTGAAGGCACCACAATATAGCTCAAAAGCAAAAACAATCTCTGGAGGATCCAGTACGTATCCAGGCCAGATGGTGGATCAGCACCTAGAAAGGACCTCTACTGCCCTGAAAGACAGCGGAGACCAGGACAACTAGAGCCCCAGATACAGATCCCCTGTAAAGACCTTGTCTCAGAGGACCACCAGGACAAGACCACAGGAAACAGATGATTCTTCTGCACAATCTGACTTTGCTGCAGCCTGGAATTGAACTACTGGTTTCGTCTGGTCAGAGGAGAACTGGCCCCCAACTGAGCCTGGTTTCTCCCAAGGTTTTTTTCTCCATTCTGTCACCGATGGAGTTTCGGTTCCTTGCAGCTGTCGCCTCTGGCTTGCTTAGTTGGGGTCACTTCATCTACAGAGATATCGTTGAATTGATTGCAAATAAATGCACAGACACTATTTAACTGAACAGAGATGACATAACTGAATCCATGATGAACTGCCTTTAACTATCATTTTGCATTATTGACACACTGTTTTCCTAATGAATGTTGTTCAGTTGCTTTGACGCAATGTATTTTGTTTAAAGCGCTATATAAATGAAGGTGACTTGACTTGACTTGAGGAAAACAGGCTCTCCATCCATCAAATTTTTTGAGGTGTGCTAGTGGCATTTAAACACGACCAATTCTCAATAATAGCCTATGCATTCAGAAAATTGCTAGAATGAATTTTCATTAGGGGTGCACCGAAATTTCGGCCGCCGAAAATTTTCGACCGAAATGGCATTATCGGTTTCGGGCCGAAATAAAAAAAACAGCCGAAAACGTAAACCGAAAATGAATGTTACCCGCCCCTCCCATCCGTGCGCAAGCGCTTAGGTTTCACTCACGGTCAAGCTGTTATCACGCGTCTGCCTATCAAAGATTAAGCATGTCAAAGGGCTGTCACAATCAAAAAAAGCTTGTCACACAATCGATCGGGCCAACCAACACAAGTTTCGAAAACAAAAATAGGGAATCGATTTTAACGGCCTTCTCTCGGAGCGCGTCCATCTCGTCACTATACGCTCGCAGCGAACGCGCGTCACACAGCAACTGCAGGTTCTGACACACACACACACACAGAGCCTATTAGTGCATAATATCAATGTAGCCTTCAGTAATGTTTTTCATTGATGTTATGGCAGTCCACATTGCTGACTTGTGCGCGTCTCAAGCGCCCTCTTTACGTTCGCCCTAATGCCTGTTTAGTTGTCGGTGGATTTGCCTATATTTGGCGTTGAAAAACGGATCAACGCCAAATATAGGCAATTTACTAACGATTCAATGAACACTTTGCCTATGTCTCAAAAATCGAACAGGATTTTTTTTTCACAAAAGTGACAGCCCTATACGAGAGGACAACAAAGTTGCAATATATAGCATTTGTTCTGCAAAAATCTCCAAAATTGTGGATTTTTTTTGCACAATTTTTAAAAAACTATTTTATTTGATGGAACATAAAACTTGAAGAATAATTATTATTTATATTTATTGTAAAAAATATTTTATGTTTTGTTATGTAACTGTTAATAAAAGTTTGATTATTATATTGTGATTTTTCAATTCAGATCCATTAAATCCAAGCAATATATATATACGTTTTTAAAAGAAGCCATTTTCGGCTTCAGTTTTGGTTTTCGGCCAAGTGCATCCTAAATTTTCGGTTTCGGTTTCGGCGCAGAATTTTCATTTCGGTGCATCACTAATTTTCATTTCATGCTGAAATACAGTAACTACTTAGGTCATATATAGTTCAGTATAGGTAATGGCTCAATGGAGCCCTCATCAGTTCAGAACTGGCAAAAGTGCACTTAGTTGCTACAAAGGCATGACAGGGCTCTACACTTACTTTTATACTAATTAAAAAAATTAGTATAATTATTATAATTGTGCAGCTTGTCAGTGAACAATGGCTCTGTGTAGTAAAGGCTGCTCCATGTGAAAGTACGGACGTGATGGAGATTTACTCCTGATTACAAAATTGTTCTTAGTCAACCTTCACTGAATAATAATCAATGATCTCTGAAAAAGTAAACTGTTAATGTTCAACACATTCTTTTATTTGTCAAAATAAATGAATTGCAACAGTTCTATCATACCTAAATTTAACTTCGTTTAAAACTCTTTTCTCTTTTGAAACCCCATGTGCAAGATTGTGATAAAGGGCAGAAGTCAACATCACATAAATATAAGAATGTAAAATGAGTTATTTTATGCATTTACATTTTGGTAATTTCATGACGTAACTGAAGGCAGAACTACAACGCTGTATGCTCATAGTTTTCTTCTGCGCTGTATTTATGAAGTGAGAGTGTGTGCTGCATATTCGCGTAGAGTTGAAAAGCGTGCACCGTGAGCACAGCAAAATGGCTGACAGGACAGGAAAGTTTTTCTAAGTTTTAGTAACAGCCTAACAGCATTTTATCAGAATGCAGTTCACTGTTGTTCTAATGAAACTCATTTTGCACCTGTACAAATTCTGCACTCGTTTGACTTGCAGAGTTTGACTAGGTGTCTGAAAAGTCTCCCGTTTATTGTGCAGAGAAATGGCAGTTATCACTGGAACCAACCGAGGCCCTTAGCAAGATTTTTTCTCAGAATCTCAGCCTAAAACTCCTGTAGTGTAAGCCCAGCTTAAGAGCCTCTAGCAGAGAGTTTCAGTATTTGTTTGTGTGCAGTAGACATCTTCATTCAGCAAACCACAGAAGATTTTTTTCTCAAGAAAAAAGTAAATCATTTGCATTGCAACATGCATTTCAGACACAAAATATCTACAACAGTTCCACTTCACAACCCACTTCACAATGGCCATATACAATAGCTAAACACTCATGAGGTTGATATTAACTTGAAAAGCCATCAAGCTAACCCTTTAAATCAGACATGTGCGATCCAACCTCGAGAGTAACACAAATACATAATCAAAGTTTAAGTTTATTCTACTGAAACCTCACAGGAGCAGTATGCAGATCTACCATAGCAATGAAGCTTTGACATGAAACATCAGCACTACATTCTTCTTATCTCAAAATCACATAAGAACTGAAAACATTACAATTATTTCCCTAATTTAACACTGTAATATATTGTCTCATAAATCAACAATGAATTGAACACTCCACACAACTGTGCTGTTCATTCTGTTCAAGCATATGTTCACTGACTGTCTGAGCCCTGAGGGACCATATGCTGTGAACTTATTTCAAAGTAAACAGACACATACAAGGAAATAGGGGTGGGCGATATGGTAAAAAGTATCGTATCAAATTTTTTTTTATCAATTTTTTTTTTTTTTCAGGAAAATCATGTTTCACAATTTTATCACAACTCTTTGTCATGTTGATTTTACTATTTTGCAAGTTGTCTGAGCAGTACAGAAATTTTTTTTTGCCTAGTTTAAAAACAAAGCCTTACAAGTTAACAAAATATAAAGTAAAAAAGAATGGTTTGGCAGATATTAGGCCAAAATATGCAAAGATAAAAATCTTTGTCATTATTTTATCTTTGGAACCCTCATGTTGTTCCAAACCCGTAAGACCTCCGTTTATTTTTGGAACACAGTTTAAGATATTTTAGATTTAGTCCGAGAGCTCTCAGTCCCTCCATTGAAACTGTGTGTACGTTATACTGTCCATGTCCAGAAAGGTAAGAAAAGCATCATCAAAGTAGTCCATGTGACATCAGAGGGTCAGTTAGAAATTTTTGAAGCATCGAAAATACATTTTGGTCCAAAAATAGCAAAAACTACGACTTTATTCAGCATTGTCTTCTCTTCCGTGTCTATTGTAAGACAGTTCAAAACAAAGCAGTTTGTCATATCCGGTTCGCGAACGAATCATTCGATGTAACCGGATCTTCTTGAAACAGTTCACCAAATCGAACTGAATCGTTTTAAACGGTTCGCGTCTCCAAACGCATTAATTCACAAATGACTTAACCTGTTAATTTTTTTCATGTGGCTGACACTTCCTCTGAGTTCAAACAAACCAATATCCCGGAGTAATTCATTTACTCAAACAGTACACTGACTGAACTGCTGTGAAGAGAGAACTGAAGATGAACACCGAGCCAAGCCAGATAATGACTCGTTCACGAGACAAGAACCGTTTCTGTCAGACGTGTCCGATTTGAGAACCGAGGAGCTGATGGTACTGCGCATGTGTGATTCAGCGTGAAGCAGACCGACACACAGGGCGTCTGAACTGAACTGATTCTTTTGGTGATTGATTCTGAACTAATTCTATGCTAATGTTATGAGTGCGGGTAAACCGAAGGCTTGCAGTCATTGCCAATGACGCCATTACGTTGAGCGCAAAAGAACCGGTGAACCGTTTTCTTCAACCGGTTTATTGAATCGAACTGTCAGAAAGAACTACTGGTGATCCGAAAACCGATGCAACCGGTTCTTGACTCGTGAACGAGTCATTATCTGGCTCGGCTCGGTGTTCATCTTCAGTTCTCTCTTCACAGCAGTTAAGTCAGTGTACTGTTTGAGTACATGAATTACTCCGGGATATTGGTTTGTTTTAACTCAGAGAGAGTGTCAGCCACATTAAAAAAAGTTAACAGCTTAAGTCATTTGTGGATTAATGCGTATTGGAGACGCGAACCGTTTAAAACGATTCAGTTCGATTTGGTGAACTGTTTCAAAAAGATCCGGTTACATCGAATGATTCATTCGCGAACCGGATATGACAAACTGCTTTGTTTTGAACGGTCTTACAACAGACACGGAAGAGAAGACAATGCTGAATAAAGTCGTAGTTTTTGCTATTTTTGGACCAAAATGTATTTTCAATGCTTCAAAAAATTCTAACTGACCCTCTGATGTCACATGGACTACTTTGATGATGTTTTTCTTACCTCTCTGGACATGGACAGTAGACTGTACACACAGCTTCAATGGAGGGACTGAGAGCTCTCGGACTAAATCTAAAATAGCTTAAACTGTGTTCCGAAGATAAATGAAGGTCTTACTGGTTTGGAACGACATGAGGGTGAGTTATTAATGACATAATTTTCATTTTTGGGTGAACTATCCCTTTAAGTTGTTGTACATCTAATCCCAGTACAAATCCCCCTCATTAAATCTCTATAATAAAGAGTAATGAAACATGATGCAGGGTTGCAATATTTACACACCCTCCAAACTTCTCTGAGGCTCTTTCTCCCTTTCATTCTGCATCCACCTTAAACTTCCAGCCTCAGTATGCAGAAAAAAGGGGGGTTTGGGGATCAGGTTTGAATTATCCATTGTTGAATGGTGGATATATGCAGTGTGAGGGAATTTCCTGCACAGGCCAATCAATTCTAACTGACCTAATGATCCCAGAAAGCCATTAGAAACGTAGGGCATGTATAAAATCGGTCTGTAGGCTACTGATCATATTTTGGAAACCAGATTATGGCACTGTTACAGTCATCAAACCTCCATATCCCTGCATCCAAGCCAAACGACCAAATACTGTTACCCTCTTGTTATAATCACATGGTTCCTAGGTATTATCCCTATTGAGCTTGTGTTTTGAACAGAGGCTGCTATAATCCAAATGTCTGATTCAAGGGCAAGCCACGTGGTTTATACCGACGCAGGGCAAAAAGTAAACACAGTTACTCACCTTATTAGAGTATGGCTGCCTGGCAAGGTTTATCCCGTCCCTAATGAGTTTATCCCTGATCATGATCTTCAGCTTTAGTTTGGGGTAGATTTCCAGCTCCTTACGGTTCCCACGCGTCAGATTCCTGGACGCACCCATGTACCCCACGCTGCGCGCCGCTCTATCACTGCTCTGCTCAGTCCATGACTTGGAGCCCCGCAGCCTATGCTCGCATTGCTCTGCCATGGGACTCGTGTATATAGGTGAGACCGGAGGCATCGGCTCCAGGGTGAAATAAAGCCCAGTGGCCGTCTCCTTATCGTGATCTTTTAACCTTTGCACCGCGTCGTGAATCCGCTGGCGGTGGTGCGGAATGAACACCCCGATGGCATCCAAGTCCGGGTCTCCGATTTGTTTGCAAACTTCCAAGTCGTCGTATCCATTATCCACAAAAGCCTCGACATACTGACACAGCTGAAGGGTTTTTAGCCATTCGTAGACGATGTTGGCTCCGTTAGTCGTCATTTTGAACGGCGTTTAAGCGTAAAGGTGCGTTTACGTTTATGAGTAGGTGACTGACAGCGCGTACGCCCGCGGTTTACGTGAATATCCCAGTCAAAATGTCATCTTCGTTCAGCATTTCTCGCCACTTTTTGATAGTAGGGAATGTTTTGAAAAGATCAACGAGCCCATAAATATTAAACAGACGGTGCTGGGCACGTTTATTAATACTGACAATGTCGAGACCCATCAACTTGGCATTGCCGTACACTACTCAACTAACCCCTTCGCCGCGTTTAAAGAGCCATTCACCAGCAACTGTTAGCGTCAAAAGTGGCTATAGCTACCGATAACCATCCACAAAGACTACATTTGCCCTGTTCATTTCAACTGTTCGCGCAGTAGTGCCAAGAATAAACGTGAATATTACGCACCGCGTGAATTTCCAGTGGTCTTCTCCTTCCCTTGTGTCTGTCAGTATGGCTTAAAGCCAACTCTTTTCCTCTTTGAAGACAAATGAAGCCGCGTCTCTCCGGTTTGGAGACGAGCACATGTGGTTTCAGACTTATTGCCACTATTCGCTGAGCGGCGAAATCGCGTTGGCGGCGCAAAAAGATTGGTTTTCCTCAGCGAGGCGACGGTTTGGTGAGCAGACACGGTTTGAATCTGGGCACGCGCTGTCAAAACTGAGAGTTTGTCAAAGTTTGATGTAAATTAAACTCTTGCATAGCGCTTCTTCAAACAGATAGGCAGAATTTATTTCCGTATCGTTTTAATCCAAAACTTTGTGACTTTAATTTTCGTTGGAGCCGAAGAAGGTAAAGGTGCGCGCGAGCTGTGGTGTTGAAGTAACGGCAGGCAGACAGCTGTCTGTCTGTCTATCGTATGTGTTTCTTTCCGCTCACTGTGCGTGCTGCGCAGGAGTGCGGGTCTCCTCTCTGCTGCTGAAAGATGATTTCATTCAGAAGCGCTGCTTTACGCGGTGTTCACGTTATGGTACAGTCTTATTGTGCCCCCTGCCTTAAAATCGGGCAAAATATATATTTTGGGCTAGAAAAAAAACGCCAGTGTAGGCTACACATCATATTAGATTGTTTGTTACTAGAAGCCTATGTAGCATGTTACAAAATAAAATTTGAAGAAAAACGTATACGTAAAAACTGTAATAAATGAAATAAATAATATTAGGTTGGAGAAGTAAACTTGTAAAATGTAAATATGAATATTATAAATGTCCCTATCAACCTCAGTTGACCCCTATATGTTCATACAAAATGCATACTGTTGTAATTGTGTTTCATCAAACAGAAATTATTATGTCCTAGGGTATGCTTTTTATTAAGACGTTTTCATTGTGTTTCAAATAAGATCTGATTTTTAATGCCTTCGTCACAAACTCCTTACTATAACCAGAGTAACGCCTCAGTGCAGTTTGATAAACATTTTTGCTTGTATTACTACCCCTCCTTGTGGTCTTTTATAGTATAACAACATCATTTTCATATCTTCTCTCCGCTTTGAGATGCTGTGTCAATACTGATACTCAAAAGACAAATAAGTTTCCTTATTTCTTTCCCCTTTAAAGATCAGTAGAATGAAACATTTATTTATAATTGCCACAATCACATAATCGACATCACTGTAGTGAGTGTTTTCAGGCTGCAACATCCAACAGGTAAATGGATATGCTCTTCTTAAACAAGTCTTTATGAAGCATGCAAAAAAAAAACAGATATGTTTAATAAAATGGGAGACTTAAAAACTGTTCTGATTTAAAAACTAGACCGATGAGCCAGACAACAAAGGAAAGCATTTTAAATAGTTTTATTTTCCATTGCACAGTAATCTATCTACAGAAATTCTAAACTGTTTGTGGCAGCAGATAGTCATAAACATCCATGTGAAATTTGCATAAAACTGTACAAGAAATTGGCTACAATGAGAAAATACTGCAACCCACTGATAACCATTATATTCAGGACAGGAAATGAATGAGGCTCTTCTGCATGTTAAAAGTCTTACTATTTCAGGTAAGAATGTTCCGTCTGAGACAAATAAAACAGTTCACTTAAAGTCAACATGAAACATTACAAAATTAATTAATAAAATTAAAACTAACAAAGCAACAAGAACCTTTTTTTCCTCCTTAGCCATGAAAGAGTACAAAGAGCAAACAACCTGATTCACATCAAGAGCGAGTCTGAAACCTCTCTGAAACATTCATGAATGAACTAAAGGTGAAGGTGATCAACAAATTATGCTGGAGTTTGAACACTTATTAGCCTACTGACATTTACAGCATTACTGATTGGATATTTTATCGATTGACAATAATGATAAAATAGCAACCTAAAACATCATGTATTTCCTGGAATCATTTCGTGAGTACATGAGCCAGCATCTTGGAAAATAAATTTTGGTTTTAAATTGTATCAACCATGTCGGGGCCAAAAATGTATTTTCGATCACACATCATCAAATGTATGGCATTACTTTTAATGAACCACACTTGTATGCAAGAATTTTAAGGAAACGAAAATCACCCTGTTGTGTCATTAACAAACAGACCACGTGACAGAAAACAAAGATATGAAGACAAGCAACATGAGCTCAAAGTAAGTCCTCCTCAAAGCATATATAAAAATAAATTTTTAATAATCGATGATTAAAAATTTGACTAGGATATCTTTTCAGGGAAATACAGTACTGCAGAGAAAAATACACATTGTACAAATATAATTTAATTAAGTTAATCAGGAGAGATGACAAACGAGCGAGATATTGAAAACAAACCCGTTCTTCAGAAACACTAGAACACCATGGCATGAAAACACATCTACAGAGAATATAGAGTCCAACACAGAGAAACATTTAGAGTCTGAGAGAGATTGGCTTCGTTTTGTTTTGTAATTCTTTTTTCCCCCATTTTTTTCTTGTTTGAAGTACGGCAGACGAAACGCATGAAAGGCAGACTAGCACAGCCAAAAACATTAGAAAAGTCCTCAACACTGTTACTGGTGGAATATGCAGTGGTACTTCAGACACAAACAGCTGTCGAACAGTCAATGGAATACAGAACTCAATGAAAGAAAATCTTTGGCGTTTGAAAAGATATGGCAACTGTCTTAGGGTCAGTATGAACAGGTCCACTTGCAATTTATGCTCACAGATTGTCAAACTACTTCTTTTACAGAATGGAAAAAAACTTTGGGCAGAGAGGCAAGTGAGAATCAGTACCTGGAACGACAATGGATCATGTGATCAATGCAACATATATAGCAGCATTTCTTGCAAACCTTCTTGCAAATAAATGTAATGGCACTAAAATGTGGTTTCAAGGGAGAAATGGGACAAGAAAGACATTTTTATGTGTGTGTGTGTGTGTATTTAATGTTTCTGAATTCTAGTTATATGGTTTTGTAACACTCATTGTAGGTGTTTTCACAGATGAAGATCTTGAAGTATGCTCTGTGCCATTGCATTACACATGAAGCACTAGTGTGGAACCAGATAGAAACATGTTATACTGAGATTCAGAACTACAATGAATATTGTTTCCAAGTCAGTGAAAGCGTTCCACCCTACTTCACACTTATAATCAAGTCTCAAGTCACCAAAGATTAGAGTTGGGAAACCGGTCCAAATTTCCAGGTATGAAAAGAGCCGTTTCCAACAGTACAGTAAGTGCTTTTTGTTTAACAAATGAACTTTGGACCAAAATATTTACTAAAGTACAGCTAAAGCGTCTATGTTAAAGCGGTTTATTCTATGCAGTATGCAGGAATGAGAAAGCTGGTCTAATGAACAAAATCAAATCCCAGAGTCAACAACGAAGAGACTGTGATGTAATTTTCAGTCACAACAAATGCTCTAGCTGTTGAGGTCTATATGGCTGTCTACCCAACAAAACATGGATAACTTTAAACCTTGTATTTGCCTACTTTCTTTCACAACTCAGTCCAGACCAGATATTTTCTGCACGGAGTTTCATAGAAAGTTTAAAACATCTGTATAATGTATCACAAGAAAATACCATCATTAAATCACTCACAGTTGGTTTATAAATAGTTATTTCATAATTCATTCATTTACCACATCGATCTGTCAATTCATTCTCTGGATCATGCCAACTTACTATAAACCCTCTAGATGGTACTTTAATGTAAAGCATTATTGTAGTGATATTCACAATAATTCCATAAAAATATCCCCCAAGAAGCATTTTATATTTAGACATTTACAGTTGATTTTACAGATTCTTTCTAGTTCGTTGCTTAATAGATAAATAAATAATATTAAAATGGTAAGTAAACCAAATGGGTACTTCAGGGAAATTTACAGAAATACACTGAATACATTTTTGGAGAAGGGCGATGTTCTCTCTTCTGAAAGGTCTGACTCCTCGACGTTACGACATCATTTCCTGTGAACAGAGCTCTTCCCATGCTTCACCCGGTGTCTTCATATTTCAGTTTTCCTTATGACAGTCAATAGTGAATATGGCATTTTTACAGACTTTAATGGAGATTTATATAGAATTATGTATATGTATATATATATATATATATATATATATATATATATATAATATATACTTATTTTATATATAATTTTTTATTTTTAGGATGTTTGTTGTCTAGTTATTGTATTTTTTTTGTTTGTTAAGACTGTCTTTTTTTTTACTATTTACTGCTCTCCGATGTGGGAGGCAGGACATGATTGCAAAAAAAAACAACAGCACGAAAACAATTCAAAGACTGAGAGAAGAAATGGAATTTCAGGGCGTTCGAAGCCCAGCCGCCATGAGAGAGGATTGGCAATATTAAACAAACAAACAAAAAACGGAAGAGTAGACGCCATCATGGTATGGTATTCCTCAGATTGGAGCCGCTCTCAGTCCGTGCTGCAGTTCTGTAAGCAGAGTGTATTTAACATTGTGCTAGGAAAGAGCGAGGGATCCCACTGGTCCAGCAGAGGAGAGATGAAGACGGTGTGGGAGAAGGATGATGGATGAACAAGGCTGTGTAAGAGAACTCCTGAGTCCCTTTGGGCTCTGCTTTTTTGCGGAGATCAGAACTGGTACCATTTTTTATCCTTACACTTTAGCATCATCTGCAACAGGAAGCAAAGACAGTAAAAAGAAGAACAAAGTTAGAGACGCCAGCTGTACTTCCACAATGATTATAATGCACATAAAATTATTTTATGTAATACATAAATGTTTAGCTATTTTTAAGAAGTGATTCATCTGTTTTGGTGTCAGCGGTGGTAACGCTGTACCTCATGAGCGTGTTTGGTGAATGAGTCAGCGCTGGCCATCATGGCTGCCGTCCGCTCTTCCACCTCGCTCAGTTTTTGCCCTCTCTCATCCAACGCTATCCGAGCTCGAGCTAGATCACCCACGATGCCTGACGCTGCCCCCTTCATGCCTTCTATACCCCCAGGACCTGGAATGTGCTGAGCGAGACTGCGTGGTGCTTTTCCGGCTCCTGACTCGCCGACTGAAACACAAATACAGAAGCAGAGTGTGAAAAGAAGAGGAAAGAATGCTGAAAATGAGGTTACAGCACAACAGAACACAAATTAGCTCTCTGTTACAACAACATAGAGAAGATGCCATTTTTGAGAACAGAGCTCATTAACAGGGCAAAGAGGCAGAGTACAGTAGGCTAGATGTCAGTAGTCACCAGTGTTATTTTTGCATTATTTATTATACAAAAAAGAGTACATTTTCCATTTTAGTAATTTTGTTATTTTAGGAATTCTAAGTCATTTAAGTTAACTTCCTTTACCTTATTTTAGTTGTCAAGACCACATTTATAATTTTCTGTTTAGGTTTTTTTAAGTTCACAATTTTCATCTATTTATATTTTATTTAAATGAACAAAAACCTTTTTTGTGAACAATACCAATATTTGTTGGCACAAGGTCTACAGTACATCTCAGTAAGTAGGTTTTATATCCAAACTTCTCTATGTGGTAAATGTAATGTATGTGATCGGTTGGTTTCAAATGCTTTGTTCAAAACCCTGTTATATCTTAATAATTTCTCGGAATCAATCAATATCATTAAATTTGTGCAATAGCTGTTGGGTAAACAAGTGAACACCACACACAATAAAATACACTGGCCTACATGCAAGTTATTTTATATTTTTAATGAATCCCATGTTGCCAATGTGTTATAGATGCAGTAATTTTGTTGAATGTATTAATAATAACAATTTAACAATGATAATAGAAATCATTTTGGCTTTTCAATGGCAGTATCCATTGTAACTGGGCAATAATTTGTGCCTACTGAGAATCTGACTTAAAATTAACCTACCCTGAAAAATATATTTACTGACAACTAGCTCCAGTCTCCCCACAGCTAAATGGTCATCTCTCTGTTTGCTGTGATACGTCATTCAAGAATCTGAGGGTAAAGAGCAGATAATATAAAGAACTCACAAAGGTCTTCTCTGTCTAGAGACTGTGCTCCTCCTCCAAAAAGACCCTTAAAGAATCCTCTGTTAGGAGCTTCTGGCGTCTCCACTGGAGTAAACAGCTCACCTAGCATCTCCTGTTACACAATCCAATCATCATCATCGTCATAAATACTGTGCAACAGAAGAGTCTAGAAGAACAGTTCATGAATATGATTTGCTCACCTGTAAGTTCTCGCAGACCTCCTGAATGTAGGTGATCCTCTGGATCTCAGTAGGGGAGATCAAGTACAAGGCCTGGCCGAGGTTGGTGAAGCAGAATGTTCTCGCTATCCGCATATCTGTCAGGGGTAGGTAATTTACATCCAGCAGTGGTCTCAACCCCGGCAGACTGAAAGAGCATGACACAGAGAGACATTTCTTCAGCTCTGGGATTTCTCACCTTCTCTATTATTCAAGAGCTGCAGTGCTGAGACTGTGGCAGTGCTTATTTTGTCCTTCAAAATGCGTCGTTGAATTACAGGAAACAAATATTAAGGACATTTGTAGATGATATCTACAGTAATACAACCACGGTCTTCATGTTTGATGGTTAACTGTGACCTTCCTACTGACGAGCACATACAGATGTTTGTCTGCATTTATCTCCTCTGAAGATTTATAAGCCAAAGCGATTCACAGAGCAATATAGTGATTAGATCTGTGTTGCAATAGCAATAGGCCCCCTGGCTCTTACTTTGCTGAACAGTGAAGCAAGACGACAATATTGTATACTAAAAATAGCCTTATTTTCAAATAGTTCTGCATGTGCTGCAGTATATCAATATCAGTCTACAAAAAGCTCCTCACATCAGTGAAACAATCACCAGGCAGTGTGCGGATAAACAAAGCTTTAAAAGCTTTCTTGAATAGTGTAGCATTTACAGTAACACACAGTGTTATTAAATATAAATTATTTACAATAATATGTTTGAAATTTTTTTACAGTGGTCTGCAAGTTAATAAATGCTGTTCTTTTAAATTAGCATATTAGAATGATTTCTGAAGGACTCTATTACAGTACGTACATTTTAAAACATATTAGAATAGAAACATTTATTGTACATAATAAATAAATAAACAAAGCCTGGTTGAGCATTAAGTGACATCTTTTAGAAACATTAAAAATAGTACCATCCTCAAGCTTTTAAAATGTAGTGTATGTATAATACATATTTTTCTTTCTTTTTTTTTTGTAAAATGAAAAAGTTTCCCTTATTTAGTTATGAAGTTTGCTAATTTGTTGTTTTATAGTGGAAAAATAAATATATAAACATAACATTATATATAAAAATGTTATACCATGCCCAATAATACTACCTCTGTTCTCCCTCTTAATCATGTATATTAATAGATGTTTAAGTATTAACACATTCTAACACACAGTCCCAAGTTAATGCATTTAAATCAACCCTCATCTAGCTTACGTTGAAGGGCATCTTTTCTCACCTGAGGGTCATGATGTGTCCATTGGCACAGAAGCAGGCCACACAAATGCCAGCGTTCATCTGTACCACATCTGCCCGCAGCACAAAAGATGTTTCGGTGATGTTGTGTTTAAATACACAGGTCTGAGAGGGCAGGGATATGACTTTGGCCTGTTTCTCAGAGCAAACCACAGCATACTGGTTTTCATTCAGTTCCTGGGATGCGGATGGGGACACAGACACTGGTCGTCTCTTACGGACCTTGTCCCGCTCCTCTCCATTGGCCGGGGCGTTGGGTTCGTACCATGGCTCAAAAGCAGAAGGGAGGAGAGACCCTGTAGAATCTAGGAAAGCCATCCGGAGGATGCTACCCTTCAACTTGACAAGAGTGCCTGTACAGAGAGAGTTGACATGTCAAGAGTCAAACAAACCAACCTTCAAATTAACGGTATAGTTGAGCCAAAGAAGAAAATTTGCTGGAAGTTTCATCCAAGATGCAGATGACTTTGTTTCTTCATCAGAACAGATTTGGAGAAATTTGGAATTAGATCACTTTCTCAACAATGTATCCTGTGGAGCGAATGGGTGCCATTGAGAGCAGCTGATAAAATCATCACAATAATCTACAACTAAACCACAATGAAAGCTATGTTTCTAAGAAACAAATTGTTATTTGATGGTGTGGATTACTTGTGTATTATTGTGATGTCTTTATCAGCTGTTTGAACTCTCCTTCTGACGGCACCCATTCACTGCGGAGGATCCACTGGTGAGGAATTTCTCCAAACCTGTTCCGATAAAGGAACAGTCTCATCTACATCTTGGATGGGCTTAGGCTGAGTACATTTCTAGCAAATTTTCATTTTTCAATAGTTCAGTTAAACTATTCTTTTAAATCTGTAATGTGCTAATTTACCACAAGGAGAGACAATGACTGGCTGCAGAAGCCTCTGCTCTCCAGCAGGGGGCATGCTGAGGGAGATTGCCAAGACTGTGCCCAAGGATGTGCCAACCCACAGACTAGGTGTCAGTCCGCCATCTGCTTTGCGGTTGTAGGTCTCACAGAAATGGAAAGATGTGACGGCCTCCCGTGCTTCCTTGTCAATACTGGTCACACTGGAGCTCCGTGAGCGGCTGAAGGAGTTATCCCTGTTGTCTAGGGGTATGGAACCCCGCGGGGGACATACAGAGAGTAGGACAGTAGAGAGAAAAACACAAAAAGGTAAAGCCCCCACTCCGAGATGACAGATTAACATCATTACTTTTTCCATATCTGTGTAAGAAAATAGCTCCTTGGCCTTGAGCAGAATCAAGCCGTTGTGATAAAACATACAATATCCTTCAGTGGTGAGAAAATGACCTTTGACATGGGAAATGAGGCAGTCTCTCCAGTGTGATGGAGACTAATGGTATTCCCAAGATTGGGAGGACCAGGTGTCATATTTTCCCAGAACACTTACATATTGTAGACCCTTTTACCGGACCCCATTTATTTAAAAAAATGGCCCTAGTAGAGCATATTTTAAAATAAATCTGCATCTGGACATGTTAAAAGGGTCTGAAAATAGCACTATTCTGGGAAAAACTAGACGTCTGGTCATTCTATCCAAGATGTGTTCAGTCTGGAATTTAAAAACAAACAAATAAATAAAAAGAATGAAAGAATGTGGCAAATGTAGTTTCCATTAATATAACATTACATCTACCTCACTGAAAAAATACATACAGTGCAAAATTTCGGTAAGGTTTTCTAATGTTTTTTTTGGGGGGGGAATAATAACAATAATATAGTAAAATCAGTTTTATATGTTTTCTATTTTAATACATTTAAAAATGTCATTTATTTCTTTGATGGCAAAGCTGAATTTTCAGCAGCAATTATGCCAGTCTTCAATGAGTTGCCAGTGAATGTATTGCTGTCCTATTGAAGCAAAGAGACTATATTATTTGTCTGTTTTAATATAGTAAATAGAATAATACTTCCAGAGGCAATTAAGGACAATTATATTAGAAAAGAGCCATGGTGATTGTATTGTATTTTAATTGTATCGTCAACACAAGCAATTTATGCTTTAACCCCAATAACTGACGCTTATGGTTATATTTCTTAATATTGTCAGTGCTAAAGAAAGTTGTGCTGCTTAATATTTTCTGGAAACTATCATTATAAATGTAATTTTTGATCAATTAAATGCATCCTTGATGAAAAAAGTAAAAAGAATAAAAATGAATAACAACAAAATAAAATCATTGATCCCAAACGTGTGAACAGTTGTGTACTTTTAAAGCTTCCCTATTCAAAACAATTATCTGATATCCTGTTGAAGTTTATATATGGTAATGATATGTGAGGGGAAAATGATCTTTCCATCAGCCCTACACATCAGATTTTCATTTCAAATCAGCCGATTCCAGAATGTACTCCTTGAGGGAATTCCTTTAAAAATGCTCCTCTTGGAAACTGATGACAGAACTCAAACTGATACTGAATTAAATACCAGCAAATGCTTACTTATGTAATTTGGGATAAGAGTTGGGAAGACTGACAGAGGACCCTGACTACGTGGTTTTGGCCATGCTTATGTGTACCATTTACATATGGAGACAATCACAAGCCTTTTGATAAACCAGTACAGTCATGACCCATATATATGTCAGACCTAAGAATCAATACATAAGAAAATCAGCTTCAGATGGACCTTTTCTCATAAACTCTATTTCATAACTCATGTTTCAATGTCAGAAACTCAGAAAGTGTGGGAAATCTGATGCCACCTTAGTCTTTGGCTAACTGACATGAGATGTTCAAAGCGAGTGAGCATGTGGACTTTCTCCAGTTTCTGATAATGTGCTGATGGGCTCCACATTTAAAAGCTGTGTAGCATGAACACAAAGTCAAGGCTTACCCAAGTCTGGCTTTAGCTCAGTAGGCAAGCTTAATTTCCGTGACATCTTTGCTGGAAAAAAGAGAACACCTCTCTTTACAAACACATTGAAGCCTCAGTAAAAGCCATGCAATGCTTGAGACAACATAGCTAAAGGGTTTTTTAATCATCCTGAGAGACACAAATGCTTCAAACAGGACAAAGGAGACACTGCAATATTTTTTTGCGAGTCAGAAACAAACTGCATAATGCAGCATGCTGGACAAACAGTTCTGGGATGTAAATGGGTGTAATTTGGCCACACAAAGCCCTGAAAGGAAAATAATTAACATTAGAACAGACAAAACAATCATTCTCAGCACCCCATGCCACAAGCATGCACCAAACAGGATAATGCAGAGTAGACATTACAGCTTATATTCATGATTTTGTACACTTTGTATATGTTGTATACCCTTGCTGCAAAGGCATCTGTTGACATATCTATCATCTTTCATAAATCAATAAATTGCTGGCAGATGAACGCGTTACCTTAGCTGTTACATTATACATTTATTGTCCAGCAAAAATATCTAAACATTCTTAAAACAAGACAAATTTACTAAAGAAACAAAATAGCATAAAATCATTTTGTTTTGATTTTAATATTATTTTCTAATGTACATTAGAGTTTTAAATTCATTTTTATAAAATGTATTGAACAAGGTTTATGTTAAGTGATTAACTTAACATTATTAACTAAATGTTAAATATAATCTAAATGTTAAATGTATAATTATATATATATATATATATATATATATATATATATATATATATATATATATATTTGTATAAATTAATATATAATTGATTGATATTGATTTTATTATAATTTTTTAACACTGCTAACCATGACCACTAAACATCTAATTTAATCAAAGTTTAAAGAAAGACAAAACAAATATCTTATGTGGTGAGAATTTTTTTTGTCTTGTTATCTTAAGACAGTTTTGCTTCTCAAATAAATGCATTTCCTTTAAGGAGTTTAAGATGTTTTAAGTGGACAGCCAAAATAATCCCTAAAACATATATTCATTTATTTATTTTGCGGTGTAATGAGCTCAGGAGTCATCAAATCATTAAGAAAGCAACAAAACAGCCTCCAACAGCTTGTCTATATAAGAACAACTGAAGAAAACTAAACGGTCACTTAACCAAAACTACGTTTTGTTTCCTAATAGTACTCCACAAAATAATTAATATAGTGAATACCGCAGCTGGTTACAATTCATCTAGATAAATGTGTATTTTTCTAAATCCTGTGCTGGGATGTACAGACAAATTGACAGGAAGTACAGGAAGACAACAAACTGAAAAACCTTCATTCCTACTGACAAACAATTATAGGATCATAGGCCTATGTGAGCCAGTGTGATAAAAGAGAAACGCCTCAAGCAAATCACCACAAGCACATTTCACCATGTTACATGCGTGCTACATTAACGTAGCATGCAGTGGGAATATCCGTCAGGGTTATTCAGGTAACTGTTTCTAAGGACAACTGCTTCCTCTGTTTTGTTCATACATAGAGACAGAGACAGTGTGGTTGAACAAAAGCAGTGGCACCTCTTCTACACCTTCATCCAACCTTACCTCCTCTCCCTCCTCCATTGTAGAATTGCTGATGGTTTGACATCAAGACTTTTTGGGAGGAAGTAAAGCATAGGAGCAGTTAGAGATTTTATTTTATGCTTTTTGGGAGCAACATACAGCGCAGGAGAGCCATAATGTGAAAAATTATGTATTGAACTGGGTTGTTTTGTTTATGCGTTTGGTTTTGCTTTCTGTGCCAAAAGAATTTATTTGTTCTGTATCTGCCCATGGTGATACAGCAAGTGTATGCTGCTATTTGCACAATGATTACATGGACCTTCTTTTAATATTTATATTATCTTTTTATATTTAATACATTTGCCGAGAGAACAGCTGCAGAGGTCTTTGCTTTAACTGGAGGTTAAGTCGTTTTGGAAGTACATTCTCATTCTATTCTGACCTTTCGGAGCAAATCTTATCTCTATTTTGAGATCTGCCCGGGCCTTCAAGTGTGAATGTCACGCTCTTTAGGAGTTTTTTAGGTTGCATTTGGCTTATCACGCCACGTTCAGCTGTGCTGAATGAACTAAAGAAAGAGAATGCAAATGTTTTAAGATTACCTTGTCCTATCGGTGTTTTAACCTTGAATATTTTAGCATTTTATATTTGCATTCTATCCACAAAAAACAATGCTAATTTGAATAATGATGGAAAAATAATGTATTTTTTTCCCACCCCAGAGAAAGATGCGATATTAAGCAAAGGTTAGAAAAAATCTGGAGAGAGAGGGGGGGGGGGTCTCCCTGGGACAGTGTTATTTATATTTGCATAACATGTATCTAAAACAAATGTAAAACCTCTATGTGACACATCTACGATTAAAATTTGGTTACACAGTTCAGGGACAGTATCTGAAAGCAATCAATACCTCATTAACTGCAGTCTCGACTAAGAGCGTTGTGTTTTACAATGCATTTACAAGCTTTGGTGGTCTAGTAAATTTAGATTTAATGTGTCCTTTCCGCCCACAAAAACAGCTGTGTCTTGCTCAGAGTCTAAGCAGCTGCTTTATTTTCAACTCTTTTGCACATATAATTTCAGAAACCACTTCCTAGCAATTCATCCAGTGCAGTCAGTACCAACCATTTTGTACGAATGCTTTGAAACAGAGGGAACAATGGTGCTGGTCCTCAGGTCATGGATCACCCCTTCAGGGGTTTGAACCTATGACTTGCTTCTAGCCCAGATGTTTAACCATTATTCTCCCACCAGGTGTGAGCACCTTGTCACAATGTCAGTCACAATTACCATTCATCTCACTCCCAGCCACCATCAGTCATCTGTGACCTTTGTGAACTTTTGTTCTCCTCCACAGACATACGCACAAAGTTTTATAATGTTACCTAAGGTGTGCCCTGTGTTTTCAGCAGAGGCTAGTTTAATACTGAGCGTATTACAAAATAAATGCACAATAAGTGTATTATTGATTTTTGGTGTAATATGGATTAATTATGAAATCCATATCTTAAAGGATTCACTCAACCCTCAACGTCATTTTTTTGTCAAAAAGAATAAGTCTAATGTGTAAACATATCATTCAGGGGAGCGTTTCCCAAAACCATAGTTGCTAACTAAGTTAGCAACTTTGTTGGTTGCAATACAATTTCCCATTGCCAACCAACTAACAGGTTAGCAACTACGCTTTTGGGAAACACACCCCAGGTTGGTTATGTGAATTTGATTAGGCCTAGTTAAAAAAAACGCATGAAGGGATGTCAAGATTTTCAGTAAATAATGTTAGTGTTTATTTTTTAGCTTCAAAAGACCCGGGTCAGTACGATTTCAAAATATTTTTTAGTATTTAAAAAGATTCATAAATGTTTTTAAAGAAGTCTCATCCTGGCTGTATTTATTTGATAAAAAATAAAACAGGTAAAAACTGTAATATTGTGAAATATTATTACAATTTAAATTAACTTTTCTATTTTAATATATTTTAAAAAAGCAATTAATCATTTGATGGCAAAGCTGAATTGTCAGCAGCCATTACTTCAGTCTTCGATGTCACATGACCCTTTAGAAATAATTCTAATATGCTGATTTGATGCTAAAGTAACATTTCTTCTTATTATTAATGTTTAAAAAAATGGAAATCTTTCCTAACAATGTAAAAGTCTCTACTCTCACTTTTAATCAAATAAATGCATCCTTTCTGAATAAAATAATTAATTCCTGCTGACCCAAAACTTTTAAACAGCAGTATGTAGTTCTTTTCCAAGAAGAAAGTAAGTCAGTTCAGGTTTGGAACAACATGACAATGAGTAAATAATGACAGAATTTTCATTTTTAGGTTAACTATCTCTTTAGTCCTGAACAGACTAGTGTTGTCAGTTCTGATGTCGGTACCAGTCAGAACTGAAAATGTAAAAAAGTGATTCCAGCATTTCCTGCTAGAATTTTTAGCTTTGTTGTATGGATTCTCAAACACCTCTGATTAGGGCTGTGCATTGGCAAGAATTTGCCTCACGTTCTTCACCGAGCGCTTACATAGATACACAAAGGAGCATTTCAAAGCCGCGTCTATCAGCAGATCCCTAATATATCTGCTCATATACAGATCAGCTGATAGACACGGCTTTACTGTAGCCAATCACAGACATATCTGTTGAGCATGTGAACACAATGGCCAATCAGAGCAGTTTTATAATCCGCTCAACTGCGCTCACAATGCTAGTCGAAAAAGCTGGCATTGCCACATTTTAAAAATTTCAGTACCGACATCGATACTTTTGACAACACCAGAACTGAGGAATCAACTGAATCGCTAAAACGGCCCATGTGGAGCTCATATCATCTTGGTTTCAGCAGACTCCAGTGTCAGGACTGATCAGTATGATGGTGGTAGGAGCCGGTATGGATTGTGTCGTGCTCTGATGGGTGTTTTACCTGAGGTGGGGGATTTGCAGTGATCCTCTGAGGTGGCTGAACCCTCGCTAATGTCACAAAGGCCTGTAGAGAGAAAGAGATACTATGTCACTATGAAAAATGTGTTAAGTGTACTAGTGTGCTTTAACCTTGTGAAAAAGTAGTCTAAGATGCCTTTAAGTAGACAGGACAATTGACTCTTTAGTGTGAGATGCAGTGTGTAGCCCTTGCTCTGATCTCGGAGTTGAGAGGCAGATGGGCAGACAGGAGCTGAACCCAGCTGCTCTGATCAGCACTCTCCGTGTGCGCATATCCGACAGATCCCAGCCCCCCGCTAAATATCACTCTTTACCCCCGACACAAACACACACACACATCCAGTCCATTGCCAAGTCCCAGTAATCAATTCTTTCCTACTACCATGTGTTAAGCTACAATTGTGCCATTCACCAGCAGGGGTCTCACTGCTGCATCCCCTCCCTGCACTGCTGCATTTCCTGCCAATGGTGTGCTGATAAAAGGCTCACTGTGCTCATATATATATGTGTGTGTGTGTGTGTGTGTGTGTGTGTGTGTGTGTGTGTGTGTGTGTGTGTGTGTGTGTGTGTGTGTGTGATCTGTCTATTATAGATGAAAACCATGTCTGTATGCATATCAGACCTCCAGAAGGATGTCGGCTCTTGCGAGGAGATCGCAGTTGTCTCTGATATGGGTCATTAGAGCCATACAAATCCAAAGTTCCCAGATTCAACAGAACAGTCTTCTGTAAGTAATCCACTACTGCCAAACCATTGCTATTGCCAAACACCACCCTATGACACACACAAACATAGTCATCAAATTAGAAGGATATTCTTTGATTTATGCTGGTTTAGTGATTATTAAATAAAATAAATATAATTTATACACACTAACATTCAAAAGTTTGGTTTCAGTATTTTAAAGAAATTAATTGTATTCAGTAAAGATGCATTAAAATGATAAAAAGTGTCAGTAAAGACATTTTACTCAATCCATTTTATACTATTTTACTTTCTATTTTGAATTCTATCCATCAAAGTGAATCCTTAAAAAAAATGTTTTTTACAAAAGAAAAATTAAGCAATGTCACTTTTATAATAAGAAAACATTTTTTTACTCGAGTGCCAAATCAGCATATTAGAATGATTTCAGAAGAATCGTGTGACACTGAAGACTTGAGTAACAACTGCTGAAAATTCACCATCACAGAAATAAGTTTTTTGATTGAGAATTAATATTTTTAATTGTAATAGTATATTATTGTAACTGTATTTTTGATCAAATAAATGCACCCTTGGTGAGCATAAGAGACTTCTTTCAAAAATATTAGAAAATATTACAGACCCCAAAATTTGAAGGACTGTGGTTAAGTTATGAAGGCTTATGGTAATTTTGTGTGAGGAACAAACCAACACTGATGCTGTAATTCACTGACAATCCTAATAAATATATTTCAATATTTATAAATATTTTAAAATAGTTTAATACAAATATACGAACAAAGCAAATATTGTGCTTTCATAAACATTTCTGACACAGTCTGCAGCATTTGATTTATTTGCTGAACCACCTGACAAAACAATGTAAATCTTCAGGTAACTCACAAGCCATAGCAGGAGTTGATGGCTAAGCTGCTGATCTGCTGGGGCGGCTCTCCACTGACCCACACTAGCTGTACCACCAGCTCCACCTGATACCCTGCAGACTGCTTCAGAGGACTGCTGCGCACCCTGAGCGAATGACAGAGAGAGGAGACATGCATTATACAGGTGCATCTCAATAAATTACAATGTTGTGGAAAAGTTCATTTATTTCAGTAATTCAACTCAAATTGTGAAACTTGTGTATTAAATAAATGCAATGCACACAGACTGAAGTGGTTTAAGTCTTTGGTTCTTTTATTTGTGATGATTTTGGCTCACATTTAACAAAAATCCACCAATTCACAATCTCAACAAATTAGAATACTTCATAAGACCAATAAAACCAATAAGAAATATAAAACAAATTTGTGAATTGTTGGCCTTCTGGAAAGTATGTTATTGTACATGTACTCAATACTTGGTAGGGGCTCCTTTTGCTTTTATTGCTTCCTCAATTCGGCGTGGCATGGAGTTGATCAGTTTGTGGCACTGCTGAAGTGGTATGGAAGCCCAGGTTTCTTTGACAGTGGCCTTCAGCTCATCTGCATTGTCTTCCTCTTGACAATACCCCATAGATTCTCTCTGGGGTTCAGGTCTGGTGAGTTTGCTGTCCAGTCAAGCACATCAACACCATGGTCATTTAACCAACTTTTGGTGTTTTTGGCAGTGTGGGTAGGTGCCAAATCCTGCTGGAAACTGAAATCAGCATCTTCAAAAAGCTGGTCAGCAGAAGGAAGCATGAAGTGCTCCAAAATTACCCCAGCCTCAATCTATTCCTTGTGAAGTTCATTCAAATTCTTGAATCCAGGTTGCTTGACAATCCACATAAGGCTGCGGTTCCCTCAGTTGGTTGTGAATCTTTTTCTACCACAATTTTTCCTTCCACTCAACTTTCTGTTAACATGATTGGATGCAGCACTCTGTGAACAGCCAGCTTCTTTGGCAATGAATGTTTGTGGCTTACCCTCCTTGTGAAGGGTGTCAATGATTGTCTTCTGGACAACTGTCAGATCAGTAGTCTTTCCCATGATTGTGTAGCTTAGTGAACCAAACTGAGAGACCATTTTGAAGGCTCAGGAAACCTTTGCAGGTATTTTGAGTTGATTAGCTGATCGGCATGTCACCATATTCTAATTTGTTGAGATTTTTGTTACATGTGAGACACAATTAAAAGAACCAAAGATTTAAACTACTTCAGTCTGTGTGCATTGAATTAATTGAATACACGAGTTTCACAATTTTAGTTGAATTACAGAAATAAATGAACTTTTCCATGACATTCTAATTTACTGAGATGCACTTGTACACCGTCCCTGCAAAAAAGGTATAACATTTACTGTATAATGTGATATATTACACACTGGGGATGGGCATGGGTACCCAAGCACTTGAAAGTGACATTCATGATTAATCATACAAACAGTTTTATTTTTTATACTTCAAACAAGCAAAATCTACTAACAGCTATACAAAATGTGCCAAAAAGGGGCCTCATGGTGCAACTTTGCTGTCAGATTTGTCAGAAAATAATTTTTATAAATACAGAACACACAAGTCCTGAAATGTGTTAGTAAAAGATTAAGTATTTTTTAACTTGACACTTTTATTTGGTGCCTTCTATCTGTTGGGTTTTCACAAATCAAATAAGCTGATCGGGTGACCTCCTTTGGTACAGACAGTCAGATGTTTCCAATCCAGTGAAACACAAGATGCTCTTTGGATTTTTAAAATCATGTTGGATCACCTGCTCATCACAAATTTGTTCATACAGTTCATACAGATTGAGCTCTTAAGTCATCAAAGGAAAAGCCAACATACCTAATGCAAAAAAAATACTAAAAATAATATTTACAAAAAACATTTGTAATCAAAATGTTACGTTAATAATTTAATTAGCATTGAAAAAAAGAATAATTCTAAATAAAAAAAATAAAAAAGTAAAATAAAGGCATCCACACAAATAGTCTAAGACTTTTGGATCCCTGTCGTGTGTATTAAAATATAACTTGCAAAGCAGAATTACTTGAGGCAGGGTATGTTGTCTCGGATCCCATCTGATGAGTTGCTGCTAGTGGAGGTGTGTGTCTGAGGAGCGGCAGTTTGTGGGCTAGGGGAGGTGCCTGGTGTGGGAGGAGCTGGTGTCTGATCTCCTCCCCCTTCTGGAGACTCCAGATCATTCAGCTCATACTGTAACCTGACCTCCAGTAACTGTAAAAAAACACACATATGTACACATGTAATTGAAACAATTGTGCTTGAGAACAGATGTGTATGAATCAGCTAAACGAGTTAATTGATCCCCATCGGTGTCGCTATTCTGAACACAAGACAAGCTAATTGGTGTGCATGTCTCTTCCAAGTGAGTGTTTCTATGTGTGTGAGAGTCACGGGACTAAAGGTGCTAATAGGTTTATTTTGCCCTCATTATACAGAAGTGTGAACGTTCTGTCAGCAGACGATGGTAACACTAATGGTTTTTCCCACTTTTGCAATAAGCATGCGCCTCTGTTAACCGTTCTGTCCTCAATTTGACTGTATTCCAACATTTGATTCATTATTATCCTGGTTATATGAGTCATGTATTAATATGTAAATAACTTAATTTAGCATTAACAAAGCACTATTGCTTAATTACTTCAGTCTACCACATTATATATTTTCCCACAATAAACCATATGTAAATTCAAATTATACACAGATATATTTTCTAATAGCATTACCATAAGCGCTCATTTATTTATGGGTCACGGAAGCATCAGTATGCAAATATACAGCTTGCAAAAAAAAAAAACACAGTGAGAGGGCAAAATGAATGCTGTATGAATTATTCAAGCTCAATATACAGGTAGATGTGGTGAACATTAATTAAAACGGCTTTGAAAGGCTTAGGGATTTAGTTAAGCATCTGAGTAACAACTGTTCCTCGGATATCCTTAGTTGGCTCTGTAGACAGCACATACACGTACAAATGCACAAACACATTCAAGTCGCTGAACAACATCCATTTAATGAACAGATTTTATAATATTATTAACGTTATGAGTCATGGCAGTTGTCAGGAAACTAAAACAACATGAGACGGGGAATAAGAGAGAGACAGAGTGTCTGTGAGGGCAGCATTACTCATTCCACTTCAGAAAAGTTTTAAAGTCAATGAAAAAAAAAGAAAAATCGTACATAATTCTTACAAATTAATTCTTACATTAAAAGATAAATAAATAAATAAATAATTGTCTAAACAACATATTTTTACCTGCACAACTTCTGTGGTGATTTCCTGTTTGCTGAACCTGTATATGATGACATGGGCAGAGACACCAGCCACACAAAGCATGCGGCTCTCGGGACACCAAGACATCAACTGAATGGCAAACGGGTCCTCATCCACAATCTCTGTGCTGGGTTTCTCCTCCTTACAGCGCGCCTTCTCAAACACCTTAGCTGTCTTTAGCTTGTACAGCACCTGGAGCATTACTAAACACATGGCAAATGGAAGTCAAAGGAAAAAGGAAGAGAGAATTGCATTCAACCAGGCACTGACACAAAATTTGAGATTTTATCATTGTCATCTAACATTACTTTAATTTTCAAGTTAATCTTTAAAAACATTATGAACTGTAAAACAAAAAAAAGTAGTCTAATGCAAATCTCAAAATAAATATCCATTTACATACTGTACATTATTATGGTGTGATGTCTAAATTCACGCTGTTTTTATTCATTCATAAAAACAATTGTTCATTTATTTAATCAAAATAGCACTACATTTAATATTGGAAATTTATGGTTGATCAGCCGTTACAAGAAAATAATTACAGGCTTATTGGTATCAGACAAAATTTTAATATTGACATATCATTTTGAATATTACCAGCTGACTGTACATTACCTGCGAACGAACGAATGAACGAATGAATGAATGAATGAATGAATGGACACAAAATAACTTGAACTGAAATTATATATTTTAGACATAAATCTACCAAAATTTTATAGGAAATAGGTTGCTTTGGACAATAACCAGTTTAGCAGTTATTAGACCAGAAAATGCTGTGAATAAACAATTCATAATATATAGTATTCCAAAGAACTAAGTCATATAACTTCTAGATTTGTACAGTTAATGCTTTAGAGGATTAAAAGAATGATGGGAAATTTTTTAATGCCGTCAAATGCAAAAATGTGTTTTGTCCAATTTTTGAGGGCCTCTAATCCACTGATTTCAATTGTTCAGTTCAGCCAAAGCAAAAAAAAATATTAAAGGGCATTAGATTAGCCACTTTGTCTTAGCAGGATTAAAAAGTCCAGTCTAATTAGAATTATATTTAAAAAATGAGGGCCACTTTGGTTTTAAATTATTTCCAACCATTAAGAAAACCCATTCGAATGTTAAACAAGTGCATGTGAGAGGGGTTTGCAACCTTTGTGGTATTTTTAATATTATGATATGTCCTTTAGCACCTATGGGAGGTACAAGAACAGTGGTAACTGTAGTCTGTCACGCTCACAGTTTAAACAAGGTGAAACGACATGTACAGGTAACACGCTCACCACACTGGTCTCTGTCAGCGGTGCACAAGGTTAGACAAAGCCTGTGGGATCTGGGGAGATTTTTTTGTGTGTGACATTAAAAGGTCAGTCTCCATTTGGGTCATAAATCATGGAAAATGACCTCATTGTTAAGGTAAATGATGTCTGATGTCAAGTTATACTCCAACAGTGGTCAGCAGAATCCAGTTTTTAATTAAATGTTTAACTGTCAGTCAAATGTGACTGTAACTGTAGCCAAAGTCCCTTTCAAAGAAAATCAGTTTACTTGGCGGTCTCATTTGCAACTTTCCATAGGAATGCAGAGCTTCAGTTTTGCTAATTGGTGATGTGATGACTTTCCCAAATTGCAATTGGCTCCTCCTGACTAATTCTGCCATATTGCGTGTTGCACTTCCCATTCACAGTTATATGATTGAACCATCTTGGTCTACAGTGTTTGTTGTAGCCAAAATAGCAGTGCATGTTGCTAGAAATACCTAGGTCATGGTTTCATGTCCCAGGAATGACAAAAATAAAACAAATGTGTCCCCCAAATTCAATAAGTAATGCAAATGTATTTGAAGCAAGTTTATGAGCTTTGAAAAACTATTATACTGCACACATTGTGGTTAATGGAACTATAATGCTGTACACAAGTGGTAAAAAAAGTCAGAAAGGCTCGGTACTCACTTGCTGAAGCATCCCAGAACTTGACTGAACCATCTGCATGCCTGCAAGAAGAGCAGAGAATCTTTTATTTCAACTGTCTCCTACATTTTCGTACACAAACCAACATAAACGCACTGGCACTTTCTCATTACCACATGTATTCAATCCAACCACTGAGGTAAACTAAGGTGCTATGTCAGATAAAAGCTAGTCAAGAGATAAGAGGAAGTGCTCTTCCCACTGCTGTCAACCCCACTAAAAAAGGGTTCTGTCATCCCATGGGCCGTTACTTAGAAAATGCTTACTTTTTTTGTCATACTTCCCTTTCGCTACCATCTTGTCCTGCTCATTACCCTCTCTCCTGCACTCCTCCTCCCTCTTCTTATACCCTGCCTTATTATTTAAGCTTTTTCCCCATTTTTTCTGCCATTTCAGCAGAACTAAAAATGGTGAAAGAGTGAGAACAGAGCATACACACACATTCTTACCCAGTTATTATTATTTCAGGGTAGCTTTGTGTGCCCTGGCCCCAGTTTCCGCCACTGATAGGCCATTCCTGTGATGAACAACAGAACCACAGAAAAGCACTTAAATCCATGAAAGCTAACCGCATAAATCCGACATTTCTTGGCATATGAGAATAGAGGAAATTTAGCAGATATTGCCCTACAGTGTTTGAGCATTCCTGGTAAACTTAATCAAATGAAATCAACCAATTTGTACGTTTTAGTAAGCATACTCTTAATATAATGATGGTGGCTGGCACTGGCAGCCACAAAACATTTCTGCAATTTGGGTGGAACCTTTATTTAATGGCTGGTGAGGCTCTACAGGAAAGCATTTCCTCAAGAGGCCTGGAAGCTGAAGCAGTTTATTCAAAGGTATTCAGAAGTGCTGTGATTCAAAGTAGGCCGTCTGAGTTAACCTGCTCCCTGTGGGAGACAGACCCACAACTAAAACACCACACTCCAGTCTTGGCTGAGAGGTCATGCTTTCTTTCATACCCATAAATACCCCTGTCTGTGACTCTGACCCACACAGTCTGAGCACACAGTGTGCTGCACAATGGGGACCTGATGTCACACAGGCAAAGGGCAATGGGATGATTCACCGGGGACTGCAATCTACTCAAAAGCCAAGGGGGGTGTGTGTGTAGGCAGGATGTTTTTACTTTAAAGATATCATTAACAAATTAGCACCTTTAAATGAGTGTGTGCATGCTGTTGTACCTTTTTGCTGTAGCCCTGACGTTTCTGGCGAGACCCGACAGAGTAAAGTGCAGGTATGAGGTCCACAGGACAATCAGCTAAGTACTCACAACACGTCACAGGAGACTCATGAATCATCATGGGATAAGGATTTTCAAAGATAGGGTAACTGAAAAAGACCACAGGTTAAAAAAATCTCATTGACACTGTGGTGGAAAAGTGTGATAGAATTAAACATGTTAGTCACAATATGACGCAAATGCTGTGGTTGATACATACCCGTTTTGTGCAAGGTCAATAACAACTAAATCCTTTTCAAGGAGGACCACTATAGCATATGGTTCCTGAAAATCTGCAGAGAAATGAAAACTGGATGGGTAAAATCATTAATAAATTGCTACATGTTTTTACATATACACATATACCGTTTTAACACTAGTTATTTAAATGTTGTTGTTTTTTTTTTTTAAGAAATTAATACTTTTATTTAACAAAGGGACATTAAATTAATCAAAAACGACAGTTAAGACATTTATGTTACAAAAGATTTCTATTTGAGTAAAATTCACCTGTTCACCTGTTTTGAAACCCACATAAAGTGTGGATCATATTTATTCCATTAAATAAGTTATGAGTGGAGACGTCACTGCATAAGTTTGAACCTCACAAATGTCTCAATAATGAGTCAGAGCCAAAGACGTCTCATTTCAAATATAGCTTAATCAAAGTGAAGAGCCAGGCACTGTTATGCAAGCAGCAGTCCAAACACTGTTCCCATTCCTCCCGCATTCTTCACTGCTTCTCAGTTTGGCTTAATGCAAACTCTAAACAAACGGTTAAGCCTTTAATACAGATATTCAATACAGATATCTTTATTTCTGTAACAGCAAGGTGAATCACAAGAAAAAATATTGTTTTCTAAACCAGCACCATGCCCAAACTACAGAAGTGATATTATCAGATTGAAAGACTATTAACAAACTAAAGTCCTATCAGCCTTTGCTACAGTTGCCTGCAGAGAGAAAAGAAAATGCTTACTATTCATAAATAGCCACCAAGTGATAAATTATTCAAATGGGTATGGCAATAATAAACGAATGCAGTCACAGAACTGGATGTTATGAATAGAGGGAGCTTTAAAAAAGAGATGTAAAATGTAATTACTAAGCAGCGGTTCCACAGGGAGAGCTCAAGCTCATCTACATAGAACATGAAAGAATAAAACAACCCAACAATACAAAGGTTCAAATGTCAGCAAAAAAAAGAAAAAATAGGAAGTGGCATGAGATAAAAAGACTGCGTACTTATTGCAACAATACTGGACAGAGCAGGTGCTGTTAATGAGCAAATCAACCCACGTACCATTAGGATATGGCGTTTCACACAGGGTGAGGAAATCTACAATGGAATAATCCATCTCCAGTACTGCCGTGCTCTTTCCATGCATTACTGTCAAGCATGGCCGTCGACCAACAGTGTCATATGACAGACCACCAGAGAAGATCATAAATGGATCCCTGTTCAGAACACAAACATATACAGTACAGTGAGCTTCAGAAGTTGGAAAGTTTGCGCTTGTATTTTCTCCAATAGTAATATCCTCATAACAATCTGAATGTATTTTAGAATGCCCTTTCTTTTAATGAAAGAAGCACTTGAGCTGCATGAACTCCACAAGTTTGTTTATTTGGTTGTGACCTAGAAATCATGCAGAATCTTAAGTACTTGTTATTTATTTTACATTATAACATTTTGAGCTTGAAATAAATTTTTAGTCCCATATTTCAATGCGATCTCATACTTTTGGACTTAATTTTTGGACTCCAAACTTATTTAAAAAAACATCAAAAATATAGTTCGCTAGAAAGGTTTAACTTATGAACATTGGCTATGCTGGTTTGCTGGTTATCAACTTGACCAGCACAAACTAGCAAAAACCAGTCTGGACCACTGTTCATGATGGTCTAAGATGGTCTAAGATTGTTTTTGTAGCAGGAAAAGTAAAGATGTATTGTTGCAGGTGTGTACTTACCCTGCTCTCGTGGTCTTGTACTCTACTTTAAGAATGGGTTTGCAAGGTTCTGGCTTTTTTCCATCTTTAGGCTGCTTTCCTGAAACAGAATCAGACTCATTCAGAGAGTTTCCTAACTTCCTTTTCTGGCTCTGTCCCAAACTTTCTAAAGACCCCATGAAATCACCAAACGAGCACAAAACCGTTAATGTATTTCTGATTGAAATACATGAACTGGGGGCAGTTGAGGCCTAATGGTTAGAGAGGTGGACTTCTAAACCGAGGATTGCAGGTTTGAGTCTCAGGTCCCATAGAAATTGTTGATGGGGGGAGTGAATAAACAGAAAGGCATCAAACCCCCAACTATTTTTAAGACTAATTTTCAAGAATTAAAAAACTGAAGTTGTCATTTGTAATTTTAGAAGAAGACTTTCCAGCCAACAATTTATCAAGCATTATGTTATAAAAGAGTAGACATGAAGAAAGGTCACAAAGGCCGAGAGTGGAATTTGGAAAAAAGCCTCCCTCTCCCACAGACAGGAAGTTTATCATAGAAGAACTACGCAAGTACTTTCATATAAAAAAAGAAATGTTCACTGTGAAACAAACTGATTTATGTTATTTACTTCTCCTCCAAAGCAGTTTGTTGAACGACAATCCTAAAACTGTAAACGTCCCAAAAAATCTTCAACTGAAATGGTGATTCGAGGATTTGGGTTTTAGTTGGGCTCATGTGCAAATAGTTCAAATATTGCATTTAAAATATTTTATTAACTAAGTATATATTTAAGTAATATATTTACATATACATATAAATTAACATAAGAAAAACTGCATCTGCTTGAGAGAAAAATGGAGCGGATTAGTGTGGCTGAATAAAAGACAGCAAGGCTAAATCCTCCCTAAATAGAGCATACTAATGTCTATGAATTGAAATTACCAAATATTATTTTTTCAGCAGGCTTCTAACAATATTTTATGGCTTTGCCCAGTTAGTTTTGTTTGTTTCTGAATCTGGCTGTCTGATGTTCTCCTCTCAAGGAGGCAGGGTGAGGCTGAAAGGGGTTCTTGTATCAAGAGAGGATCTTCAATAGAGGAGGCAAGGACATGCATGCACCAAAGGAAAGAGCATGACCTCAACTCACTCATCACTAAAGAACACAACACTGGCGGTCTCTATGGAGGAACAAAATGAAAATTAAAGCTTCACTTGAAATGGAAATCAGGAAAGGGGGGGTGATTGTTTTACGCTTCTTTGTGAAGAAGGGGGAGAAAAAAAATTACAATCCTGAATTAACAAGTCTTTGAGAGAGGTGTGATACAACCATGTGAAATAGACATAAGAGCTTTTAATTTAGCAATATTTTCCCTGACGAAAAATACATCTGAGAAAAATGAGTTTGTGTGTTTACGCCAGAAATAGAGAAAGATCACTAACCGTGTGGCGTGATTGTCTGTGCAGGCTTGGCTGGGCACTTTATATTCCATATGGTCAGTGTGCCGTCTGAGTGACTACAGATAAACTGCTTCCCCTCGTGGTGCCATGCCACAGAATGGATCGCCTGTGAGTGAGAAGGACAGAAAAAGAGCAGGACATAAAAGTTAGTAATGCTTGCATGGGGACAGGCAACTCGATGGGAGATTTCTTTATAGATTTCCTCACACACGTAATGGCCAAGAAAATGACCCAGGGGTGTAAGTTGTGCCTACCCCGGTTGAGACAAGAATCATGCTGGGATAAGTGATATAAAGAATGAATGTCTTTCTGGAGTTGAGCAATACAATTGCTATAAATAGTGAAGCTAGTAGGCCTGTTACACATTCTGCATCTGTGGCTTCAGCAACATGAGGCCTGCAGCCTGCTTTTTAGAACATCAGCATTTCTGCTGTGGATGAGGAGGGCTGTCACATTTACAACAAACAGTGTTATTTAGTTTTATACAGAACTGTACCCAAAACCCAAAGTAGCTGGTTTTAAAATCATGTTGCTAAGCTATTTTAGCAGGACAAGAGATAAACAATTTCCCTTTTTATTTTTATTATTATTATTTTTTGCAAGCTATTAAGAACAAATGCTTCTCTATAGAATGGTCTGTAGCTCAGCTGTAGAGTTTTCAATGTTTTGAAAAAAGTCAAGGCTGCTTTTTTATCACAAATACAGTAAAAACAGTAATATTGTGAAATATTACTAAAAATTTATAACAACTATTTTTAACTATTATGCATTACTGTGATGGCAAAGCTGATATTTTTTTTAGCAGCCATTACTCCAGTCTTAAGTGTCACATACTCCTTCAAAAATCTGGTATAAAAAAAAAAGTATATATATATATATATATATAGTGTGTGGCACGTCTCTTAAAATTTTCAGGATTCACTGACAAAAACATTTATTAAAAAATATGTTTCATTAGTTGCACATCAGTACCTTGTTTCTTTATATAGCTTTGTTTTGTACTGTTGTTGTACTGACTGAAGGCTTTGGCAATACTATGGGGAAAACAGTCAGGCCAATATAGCACAATGAATGGAACAGAACTTAATCAAGTAGAAGAGAGAGAAAGGGAGAATGCACAGCTTGAGATTTATGTATTGAGAAAAAAGGGAGCGATGGAAAGCACAAAGAAGGCTGAAAGAGAGTTCTCATTATTTTCTAATTAAGCGCAGTCTCCTCTTGTTTAGCATAATGATGGCGGCTCTATCTCTGTCTCTGGCAGACAGTATGAACGAGACCTAACTAATCAATGAACCGAGCCAACATTATTACAGGAGCATCCAGAGAGGAGGAGCCAGACGAACACACCCACACACAATAATATGCTTAAGCACGGCTACATACACAACATCTGACTACAATTAGGAAGGACTATATTGCAGAGCAAATTGCTGGGGCACAGTTATTCAGCATAAATGCATGTTTGCTGGACGACTAACATTCAATGAAGCTTAAAGCAAACTACTCAGAATTGCATACTACTGTACATGCAACAAACATTTACTATTTGTGCAGAGTATAGAATATGAACAGACATTTTTTTGAATGCATGGATTACGTGGATGGGTTAGTACATTTGCTAAAATATGGAAAATATTAACCAATTTATTTTCTGTGCAGCCACTGAGCAGCACTTGTGGAAATACACATGCAACCATGTTGCAAACTACTCTTTAATATACTGTATGTTTAATGTATATGTCTCATATAAAAACAATTCAAATAATTACACAAACAATAAAAAACATAATAATATTATTAAAAATAGTAAGCCGATACATACATTTACAGTTAATTTTTATATTATCATCACTGTCTTTCAGTGGTTAATTGTTAAAAATTCAGAATTGCAAATGATAGATTTCTCCAGATAATATAGACCTTATTGGTAATATCCTTAAATACCCTGCAGTATACTAGTACTCCATAGCTTCTGACTCTAATTATACTCATACATTGACAAGGACATGTGGGATGACTGTGTGCATGTGTGTGTTTGTGTTTGTGTTTGTGTGTGTGTGTGTGTGTGTGTGTGTGTGTGTCAACTGGCCTTACTACAGACAGTCACAACCCGCCTCTTCGGTCCAAAAATATTGCTGCTACTGCCCTCATACACACAAAACACATCATTCCTGCAGTGAACATAAAGCCATCCGAAACAAGGTCAGCTGGTCATCTTCTCCAAAAATTATGTGGATATGTACACATACAATATAAAACAGTGATACATTAATTACAACAAGAGTTTTTTAAGGCAATCATCACTATTACTTTGCTTATATTTACAGCTAGGGATTTGACCAATCCATTTGGTACCCTTCAAATTGTGTGATTTGTTGAGGAGAGGCATTCTAGACTAATGCTTTTGTGATGGACAATAAAACGGGCAGGGAAAAGTCTCATACACTTCTACTGTGGCAGCAACCTGAACAACATCTAGAAACCAGAATATCTCTTTTGACTGGGGTCAATAAGCAATACCCTAGCAACCACACAAACCACCCTAGCAACCACAAAGCTATGGCATCGTAACCTCCAACAACACATGAGTATCAAAGTGAACTGCCAGTGGGCTGTTTGATTTTGGTTTTGATTTCAGTCAGTAAACGACCAACCACATAGACCCCCCTGGCAACCACACAGCGATGCACCAAAAATCACTTAAAACCTTTTTTGCAACCACATAACAGCACCCTGGCAACCTCTCACAACACTAAAAGCATCGCAAACACATGGCGTTAGGATCTTCTAACATGGGCCAACAGGCAATGCCCGAACAACCACATAGCAATGCACCAAAAATCACTCGGAACACCTCAGAAACCACAACACCCTGGCAACCTCTCAGAACACCAAATTATCATAGTCACATGGGGTTAATCTTATTTGACTTGAGCCAATTGACAGGACAATACCCTAGCAACTACCCAGAACACCCTAGCAACCACTTATAAACATTCAAACAAGGATGGAAGGAAACAAAATCTCACTCTGTGCACATAAAAATGAATACATGAAAGAGAAGAAGATTATTAAAATCTCGGTAACACTTTAGTATAGGGTCCAATTCTCACTAATAACTAGTTGCTTATTAGCATGCCTATTATTAACATATTGGCTGTTTATTAGTGCTTATAAAGTACATATAATGCAATCCATAGCCAATACCCTAAACTTAACAACTACCTTATAAACTATTAATAAGCAGCAAATTAGGAGTAAATTGAGGCAAAAGTCATAGTTAATGGTTAGTTAATAGTGAGAATTGGACCTTAAAATAAAGTGTGACCAAAATCTCTATTACACAAAATAAGAAAAAAGAAACAAACTGCCTGTCCATTTATGTCCGTCCTTTATGCTACTTGCACTGATGCTATCCTTATCCTTATTTCAGCATTTCCATCCATCTATAACAACACAGCTCCTCAATGCCTCAGTGCTAATGCTGCTGCTCACTGCACCTCAGTGAACCCTTCAGCACTAACAGCTTCCCATGATCTGATATGATGTTAATTCTACTGTCTATTGCACTTCTGTGACCCCTTCAAAGATAAAAAGATTCCGAGGCAACATCTGCATAACTAAAGACTCTGATCAACCTGTCTCTGCCTTTCCCTGGTCTCGCCTTCATAATTATAAACAGTAAAGGACTATGTGGGGTGTGATGAAGAATGGTGTTTCATGGTACGAACGTGACTCTGTGCTGGGCCAAAATGACACCTTGCTATGGAGCAGTGAATTGTAGGACATTTATCTTTGCTGTACTAATCAATCAAGTTAAATGAAGGCAGGAATAAATCAGACATCCAGCCAGCCACAGTCATTCATCAGGGTACAGATGAGTTGTTCTCTGAGAAATTAACTTTCAGTCTCACACACACACACACACACACGCACACGCACACGCACACGCACACTAACATACACTAACATACAAATGAGGGAGTTAAAATAAGATACATGTTTGTGTGTGTGTGTGTGTGTGTGTGTGTGTGTCGGGCGGGGGAGGGTTGGGGTACTCCTATGAAAAAAATACCAAAACAAAAAAACGGTGTGTGTGTCAGTTTTAATTCCTTTGCACTTTGCTTTGGGCACATCATGCTCATCATGATAACTAATGTACACTGGCTGCCACTGTTGACCAAAGCCATCGAACCAGCTTAAACTGGAATGGCAGATTAACTGTATGTTCTAAAGGGGCTCTTCAGATGCATAGTAATAATTTCCAGGACATACAGACAAAAGGACTATTTCTGAGGGTAAAATACATAAATAAATAACATTTTAAAAGCTGAAATGAAATGTTCACAACCAGTTCAAGAAATATTGAGCCAATTAATGGATTAATAAATTCAGAGGGCATGGCAGAGCTAAAGGGGGACATTCCTCAAATTTCCAAGTTCGTCCACTTTTTGCAATATTATAGTTATTATGAGTTTACTTGTATAGGGACAGTACAAAATCAGATTTTTTTTTAAAATACATATTTTTTTCAGCAATAATGCATACAACCAATCAAAAGAGAAATTTGTCGAAAAGTATAATGTTACAAAAGATTTATATTTGAAATAAACGCAGTTCTTTTGAACTGTCTATTCATCAAGGAATTCTGGAGGGGGAATTTATAGTTATAGTTATTTTAAATTGTACTAATATTTCACAATATTACTGTTTTATTGTACTGTATTTTTCAAATAAATGCAGCATTGGTGAGCACTAAAGAGTTCTTCCAAAAATATTTAAACATTTTACAGACACCAAACTTTTGTACTTTTGAAGTTTTGACTGCAGCAAGTTAACCACTTTGTAAATGTACTCTATTTTTTTCACTTGCTTGTATATTTTGTTTAGTTTTTTTGCTAATTGTGCCTTTCAGTAAATCAGTTGAGGAAACATTCTGTAACCTAATTAATGTTTTCTTTCAGAACATTCCCAATGAAGACTCTCCTTATATGAATGAATGATTGAGAATAGACAGCGCTTATTGACACACTATTGCCACTCATTCTCCTCAATACTAATGTTCCTTTGACAATGTTGGTACCAAGCTGAACAAACTATGTGCTTACTTAAAGAGATCTTATCAAAACATCTCATGAATATTTGCTCAACACATTTCCATATCCTGGGCATTTGTGCCCCTGCAGGCGACAGGAGTCTGGAATACAACAATGTGTGACAATACATACCTCGTCGTAAGTGTACCGGTAGTCAGCTCTCTTTGATTTCAAATCCCACAGCACTACGATCCCAGACTCATATCCTATTACGAGCTGAAACATGAAGAAAGATGTGGGGGGGAAACAAGAAAAGAAGGAAAATAGGCCATCAGTCTGTTGAACCTGACCTGTGAACTAATGAGAGTTCATGCAGATGGTGATGTAAATCTGAAAGTGAATGATGTGTTTCAGCAAATTAAACATTGAATAAAAAATGTAGGTCCTTTCATCTGATTGTTAATCCAAAACAAACATTTATTAAAACTCAAAACAAAATCAATGAATCACACAAAACATTCTGTTCAAAACATGGAAGAAATATGCAAGTTGTTATCACCATAATTCAACTCTACATTTATGAAAGAAATAGCTCACCTGAAAATGAACACTCTGTCATTTACGTTTTCTGGGAATTTTCTTTCTTTTAGACTTAAATTTAATTCTGTACTGCACAAAAAGTTACTGTATGGCTTTTAAGATACTTTTATGGCACTTTTTAAACATTGCTTTTTTAAGCTCCATGCGTTAGTCTCAAGTTATTGTACCGTAAATGGATGGGAATCAGTGTTCAGGAAATTCATTAACATTTCTTTTAAAAATGACATGTGCTCTGCCATCTTAACTTTAAGCCTCTGTTTTTAGAGATTCATTGATAGTCTGAAATGATAAAGTGCCAGAGTTCTGTCCGCCAAGAGGGAGGGAGAATGTGTCTAAGGACTTTAAGACCCATTAAGAACTGAGTGGAACTGTTATGGATCGATGCCCTGTTCAGGGGCAGAAGTGGGATGGGAGAGAGAGACAGAAAGTGGATCATCCCTATAAAGGTGCCTATGAGGAGCTCCCAGCTGCCAGAGAAAAATACAGACAGTTTGTCATCCATACAAAGGTAAACCCCAGCAGGTGTTTGTCGGTCTCTCTGCTGCCTTCTGACTGTGGGCTGGCAATTAGCAAAGTTAAAATTAATGTCTAAAAAGATGCATTTGGAAGTAGCTGGAGCATTTGTTCATCTCCTTCATATCTCCTCGATCATTTGTTTTCAAAAACAACATAATTTGCTAAAAAGCTGTGTGAGATTAGACCCAATTACTGAACTGTGCTGCACTGTAGGAAAGAAATGTCTTATGAGTTCGGAATGGAGAGGAACAAGAGCTTCGTGTGAAGTAAGGGAAATTAATTATTCATGTCAGGAAGTGTTGATCTGTTTTCATGTATATGTGTAGGCATTGCCTTACCTTGCCCTCATCCATAGGATTGTCACTAATGTGAACGACTGGGCCGGGGTGGGCCTTAGAGGACCTGTGGGAGAGAGACAAGTTTGGGATTGGTGTTAGTCAAGGAGACAGGATGGAGGAGTTCAAATGCATAATGGGAAATAAAGTATGAAGCCAGAAAAGAAAACAATCCTTGGAGATGTGCATGTTTGTACGGAGCCCCACACATGACATGCAAGAAAAAAATAAATAAATTGTGCGCATGATTTACTAATTCGTTCTCTCAATGTACTAAAACATGCACATGTTTACTATTGCGTTCCCTTGATTTACTATTGCGTTCCCTCGATTTACTATTGCGTTCCCCTCGATTTGCTTAATCATCAACCTGAACCTTCAGAAATCATTCTAATATGCTGATTTGGAAATTATTTATTTATTTTTAATAAAACTTCAAACTTTTGAATTGCAGTGCATGTTATAATATATGCAGTGTGTTTATGTATGGAAGCATATAGGTAGCAAAATTCAATTTAAAATGCTATATGTAAAATGGCAATCCAATATTCAAAATGGCAACGCAATATTCAAAATGTTGTTCGAAAGTTTGATTTTAGCTTAGAGTATGCGCCATGTATTTGTCTGTTCACGCTCCACTTCATCTGCCAGTGAATTCAACGATCTTATCAGATTTCCAGCCACCATGTTTTGAACGACCCAAAACATAAGTAACACGCTTCCGCCAATCCCCACCTTGAAGCAATGATTTACAGAGGGTGGGCGTGGTCAGCTAGGAATGCATTTTCAAAGCCGCACTGAATTTTGTTACAAATATCCCACTGTCTCATGATGACAATGCAATCCTAGGTGTCCTAACTGTTCGTCTAAATGTATTTAGGACAAACTGCAATTAAATGATCATTTTGAAACCATTTCTGCTTGGATATGTTACACATATCAAATTAATTTGGGTTATACATTTTCATTTCACAAATTATAAAGTGTTAAAATTAGTATGCAATTCACATATTAAGACTAATGTTGGAAATGGCAAATGTAAAAATTCTATAATTTCATTTTGATTTTACTTTTGCACCAAACTTTGCACAAATGGGTAATGGAAAATGGAAATTTAAACACAGAAATGTATTACCATTTTGAATATTGCCTTTCCATTTTGAATACTGAATTGCCATTTTACATACTGCATATTAAATTGCATTAACTCATAACTAAAAACCATGATATATTCAGATGAATCATGAGTTTTTCATAACGATTCAAATCCTCCAAAGAGTTTGACGGCATGAGTTTAGACAAAAAGTCCAGTACTGGCTGGGATCATAGAGATTTATCACCACTAAAATGGGATTTTTCTCATAAAAATATCTTCTTTAACAATACATAACAAAATCCAATAGTGGGATTACTGCCATGCAAAGCTATTCAAAATGAAAGGGTTTTACATAATGCATCGAATAATTCATGACAGGCTCCTATTGAGGCATCTTTTATTCAATGTTGTCCAACTGAAACCTTATAAAAACCCACTCATTTACAGCCAGTGAATAATATGCCATCATTACTTTAGTTAAGAAACAGCCCAACAGATCGAAAACAGCAAAATATTTCATTCTAATAAATATGAGCCTAATAAAAAGGCAGCGTATCTGCTGATCTGATATGACTCTCATTTACAGTACCCTTCTCTCTATACATCACAGAACAAGCTGCCTTGCCATCAATAGGTGCTACTTTAGCTAGCAATATTGTGGACACCCATAAGCCATTGATTGTACTGGCAGAAGTCCTATTCCTTTGTACCCTCTGACTACCCAGCAGGCCAACTGTGCTGTTGACGGCTCTCGGGCACAGCCTTAGACACCTATAGTGGTGACAGCCGTGGCATAGACAGGGGTCCTTCTCTCCCCTCCAGCGACATTCTGTTGAGCTACAGCATGGTGAGGAAAGACAGAGCCTTATACGTCTGTTACGATGATGGAAGTTTGAAAGACAGGGGTCCTGATCTGCATCTATTTCCTTTAGTGTTTGTTGGGTGTCTAAATTGTGACTGACAGGTACATGGGGAATAAAAATCTGTAACACATGGCCCCTCCCCTGCTCACCATTACAAAATAACATCTTCAAATCACAAAAATGTGTGTTTGTATATACATACATACATACATACATATATATATATATATATATATATATATATATTAGTGCTGTCAACGTTAACGCGTTAACGCATGCGATTATTTTTTGCCTGGTTTAACGTGTCAAAATATTTAACGCAATTAACGCAGCATTCGTATTTTCTGCCATCCGTTGGCTAGCTTTACATTATATGATCACGCTCTTATTCATTTAAATGCTTTTAAACATTTCAAGCGCGGCAAGACAAAAGAGAATGCGCTGTCTGTGAATGCCCTTATGTGACACATACTGTACACACGTACACACACACAATGCATAGACAGGGCGCCAGAATCCAGTTCTCTTAAGCGCTTGAACTAACAATAAACATCCTAAAGTGCCAGTTTTGTCGATTATCCTCATAAGAGCAATCTTAAATGATTCATATAAAGTCTAAAATGAACAAAAAGAGTTGTGAGAGAATGAGGCGAGATCCATAGACAGTATATAAACGGTGAGATCCACGTGTCTGTCTGCTCTTAAAGGGACAGCAGCCAATAAAGCTTCCTGTCAGTAAAGTTAAAGAACAAAGGGAACAGAGAAAATGACTCGCTGCTCTTGACTAAATAACTTTTGTAGCTTTAATAAGGATTAACTATTTAATTTATAGTTTATGCAGTGCAGACTGCATATAACTTTGATAACTTTATTAAATTTCTGTATATTTCCTAACTGTTAAGACAGGAAAGGCAGGAGTAAACATGACATTTATTATGGGTTTATGTTAGCATTGTTTTAAGTTTACTTAAATTAAAAACTGTTAAATTTTTGAAGCCTAATAATAATTGTAAAAAAAAAAAAAAAAATCAGTAGCTGTATTAATATCAGTAATACTGGCCTTCATTCATAAAAAGATGTCATTTAAACAAGTATTTAAATTTAACTGTGAAATTATTACATTAAAAAATATATTAAAAACATACAAAAACATTTCTTTTTTATTGCGATTAATTGCGAAAAAACACAGAAAATCACAGAAAAAATGCGTGATTAATCTAGTTAAAGTTTTTAATCGATTGACAGCACTAATATATATATATATATATATATATATATATAAACACATACACAAACATAAACATACAGTGGAGATCAGAATTAGAGAACAATCTACTTAAATTATATATTTGAAAAAGAACCTTTGGATACCTCCAAGTTTTTGTTTTTAATCTGGCGCCTGGTGCTATTTTTTTTAATTATATGACAAACACTATTTAACAGGCAGCATTCCTCCAGTTTTCAGACAGGAGGTTGTCCAGATGAAAGTTGTCCAGATGGTCGATGGGATAAAGTCTTTAGCTATTTCAAGAGAAGTTGGTCATTCCAAATCTGTGATTTCATGAATACTGTAGGTTTACAATGACACTAATTTATTCAAGACCCTCAAAAAGGCTTATCGTCCAGGTGAGACAAATGCATGAGAAGAGAGGATAATGCGAAGGGTCTCAAAGGGCATTCGTTTCAACACTGAAGCTGGAATTGCTTGCATGCGTAAAGAAGCCAGTGAAAGGTGGAGAGGAGTGTCATGGTTTGGGGGATGTTTTCTGCAGCAGGAGTTATATACACAGCTACATGGCAGGGTGAAGGCAACTGTTTATCAGAACCTCTTTCAGCAACATGCAGTTCCTTCTCTGCAAGCATCTCCCAATCAGTCTGCAATTTTCATCCAAGACAATGTCAGTGTCACACTACAAATCGGGTAAAGCAGTTCACTGAAGCTACAGTAAGAGCACTGGAGTAATGAAATGGCCAGCCCATAGTCCTGATCTTGGTGACAAAGTTATGGCTAAGAAATCCACTACAGTTACTGAACTATGGAAGAGAGTGAAAGAAGAGTAGACCAAGATCACACCAGTGCAGTGTGAGAAACTATTTATGTCATGCGGCTGCAGATGTGCCGAAGTCATTCAAAGCAAGGGCCTCTACAGTTCCTACTATTTTTTTGACAGCTGTAACCCCACAAAAGTTTAGTTGTAATCTACTTTAATGCTGCAGTGGCTACTGTTCTCTAATTCTAATCACTATAAAAGTGAAAGTCGTGACATTTGCCAATATAGTAACTCATACTCGGAATTGGTGCTCTGCATTTAACCCATCCAAGTGCACACACACAGCAGTGAAATGTGAACACACACCTGGAGCAGTGGGCAGCTATATATCCAGCGCCTGGGGAGCAACTGGGGGTTCAGTTCCTTGCTCAAGGGCACTTCAGCCATGGGTACTGAGGGTGGAAGACAGCACTGTTCATTAACCCCCCAGCTACAACTCCTGCCAGCACCAAGACTCGAACCTGCGACCTTCAGGTTACAAGTCCAACTCTCTAACCATTCTAAGCCACAGCTGCCCCCTATGTTTTCCACGCAGTAAAATTTTCTCATAAATGTTAGTAAAGCAATGGTATACCCACAGCTAAAATTCCGTCAAATTTTGAGTGATGAAAATGAACAATATTTCCGAAAAAGTAAAGTACTTATAGATTGTTTTCTAATTTTGATCTCCACTGTGTGTGTGTGTGTGTTTGTATATATATACATACATGTATATGTATATATATATACGTTTTTTTTTTTTTCTTATGGAATATTGTAGTATTTATTAAATGATTTATCAGTGCGCATTTTTATTTAATTTATGTACCCCTTTAGTCTTTAACTAAAATAATAGCAAACAACAACGATTCAACAATTTAATCAATTTCCTTCAGATAAAATCCAGTCCCGCCATCCTTTTTTTTTCTTGTTTGAGAGACCATTTCACTCACAATAGTGAACAACTAGAACAACTCAAAACTTCGGTTTTATGCAGACTTTAAGGGTGTTTTCACATATAATTTCTTTAATACACTAGCAAATCTCTAAATGAATATCGATTTTTCATGAATTTTAATTTTATGATGAATCAATTAATTTATAGCATTAAAAAAATGAATTTTAGCTTTAATTAGAAAGTAATAATAGTAAAGAATTTTACTATTTTACTAAAATAGTAAAGAATTTTATTAACAACCATTTATTGAATCAGCCATTAAAAGGATGTGAATAAAACATTAAATACTGAAACATTAAAAGCACATAATATGAATTAATTTAAATGAGGTATGTGTATGTACAACCCGAATTCCGGAAAAGTTGGGACGTTTTTTACATTTTAATAAAATGAAAACTAAAGGAATTTCAAATCACATGAGCCAATATTTTATCCACAATAGAACATAGATAAAGTAGCAAATGTTTAAACTGAGAAATTTTACACTTTTATCCACTTAATTAGCTCATTTAAAATTTAATGCCTGCTACAGGTCTCAAAAAAGTTGGCACGGGGGCAACAAATGGCTAAAAAAGCAAGCAGTTTTGAAAAGATTCAGCTGGGAGAACATCTAGTTAATTGATATCAGGTCTGTAACATGATTAGCTATAAAAGCTTTGTCTTAGAGAAGCAGAGTCTCTCAGAAGTAAAGATGGGCAGAGGCTCTCCAATCTGTGAAAGACTGCATAAAAAAAATTGTGGAAAACTTTAAAAACAATGTTCCTCAACGTCAAATTGCAAAGGCTTTGCAAATCTTCTCATCTACAGTGCATAACATCATCAAAAGATTCAGAGAAACTGGAGAAATCTCTGTGCGTAAGGGACAAGGCCGGAGACCTTTATTGGATGCCCGTGGTCTTCTGGCTCTCAGACGACACTGCATCACTCATCGGCATGATTTTGTCAATGACATTACTAAATGGGCCCAGGAATACTTTCAGAAACCACCGTCGGTAAACACAATCCGCGTGCCATCAGCAGATGCCAACTAAAGCTCTATCATGCAAAAAGGAAGCCATATGTGAACATGGTCCAGAAGCGCGGTCGTGTCCTGTGGGCCAAGGCTCATTTAAAATGGACTATTTCAAAGTGGAATAGTGTTTTATGTTCAGACAAGTACAAATTTGACATTCTTGTTGGAAATCACGGACGCCGTGTCCTCCGGGCTAAAGAGGAGGGAGACCTTCCAGCATGTTATCAGCGTTCAGTTCAAAAGCCAGCATCTCTGATGGTATGGGGGTGCATAAGTGCATACGGTATGGGCAGCTTGCATGTTTTGGAAGGCTCTGTGAATGCTGAAAGGTATATAAAGGTTTTAGAGCAACATATGCTTCCCTCCAAACAACGTCTATTTCAGGGAAGGCCTTGTTTATTTCAGCAGTACAATGCAAAACCACATACTGCAGCTATAACAACAGCATGGCTTCGTCGTAGAAGAGTCCGGGTGCTAACCTGGCCTGCCTGCAGTCCTGATCTTTCACCTATAGAGAACATTTGGCGCATCATTAAACGAAAAATACGTCAAAGACGACCACGAACTCTTCAGCAGCTGGAAATCTATATAAGGCAAGAATGGGACCAAATTCCAACAGCAAAACTCCAGCAACTCATAGCCTCAATGCCCAGACGTCTTCAAACTGTTTTGAAAAGAAAAGGAGATGCTACACCATGGTAAACATGCCCCGTCCCAACTATTTTGAGACCTGTAGCAGAAATCAAAATTGAAATGAGCTCATTTTGTGCATAAAATTGTAAACTTTCTCAGTTTAAACATTTGCTATGTTATCTATGTTCTATTGTGAATAAAATATTGGTTCATGTGATTTGAAAGTCTTTTAGTTTTCATTTTATTAAAATTTAAAAAACGTCCCAACTTTTCCGGAATTCGGGTTGTAGATGATCATATTCTAATGACATACAACTGACATTTTATCAAATTTTTTGTATCAACATTTGCTGAGAAATTCTCAAGGACAAACCATATGCATTTATTGTGACAGAATAATGTATTCAATAGAAAAAAAAGACAAAGTTCACAAAGGACACATTCACAAAATGGAGGTACTTCACTTCAAATTTGAATTCCTTGTTCCTTGTAATCTCTTTCATTTTATTGCATTTTTTAAACAATCCTGACAGCCCTAAAAACATACATAATTATTTAAAATTATATGTAACCATTTTCATTTGAGGTCCTAATCTCACCACATGAAGAGACATACAATACAATTTTGACAGATTAAAAAATATATATATATATATCTTATCTAAAGCCTCCATTTGTAAGTAGTAGTATTCATTTTTCTGTCTGATATGATCAAATGTCCAGTATTCTAGTTGAGAAGAAAAGTGTAATCTACTATATTTCATCAAGAAATGAACCTACTCTCACCCGGCACAGTAACCAAACTCAGTTCATGAGGTCAACAACTACATTTGGCACAAACTGAGCCTTGTTTAGTTAAAAGACAGAGAGAGAGCGGAAGAAAAAGAAAGAGAAGGAAGGAACAGAGGCACCTACACATGGTGTCAAGGTTGCAAATGTATTGATAGAGTGACAGATTGTTAACTAGTCCATTCCTCAGACCTTGAGATCCTAATGTAATTCCCCCCATTCCCTCCTATCCCTCAACCCTTACTTTAGGAAAAATCAGGCTGGTTTTAGAGAGCTGATCACCATGGCAACAAGAATAGGATGGGCAAAATCTCATTCTGTAACTGCCGCCCTCACTCGTCTCATTCACTCAAGACACCTTACGATTACATAATTTCACTGTTTCACCTACATAATACCCTCCTACCCACAATCCTTTTTTGAGGTCCAAAATAATTATCACACTATATGCACGTACCTCTTATTCTCACGCCTTCTCTCTGATTGTGAGGAGCGCGTGTTGACTTGAAGTTTAATTTCCTGTTATTAGGGGAAAACCACAGGGAAAGAGCAACACAGCACAGTATCTGCTTCCATTCCTACCAGCTGTGCATGTACACGTGCGGAATCCAAGATGCAATTTGCTCACACTTTTGAGCGAGTGCATCCATTTGCTTTAAGCAGTAACACCTGTCATGCAAACGAGTCTCTGAAATGGATGTCAGATAGTTAATAGACTCTATATAAATATCATAAAGGTATCCTCTATATACTGTTTTAATGACAGTATGAGTATACGTATACAATCCCAGCATGCCTCAAGACCTATTGCTGTCTGCTTAACCTTGGCCAAGGACAGATCGATACATCAGTGTCTCTATTGGCGGAGATCTGTATTTATGACAGAGCACTGTCACACAAAAAGACATGCACAGGCTAGTTGAAACGCAGAGACAATCTGGATTTGTCCAGAAAGCATGTTGGCATTTCCTTGTGCACAGTCTGTGCACCTGAGAACAGCTTAAAAGTGAAAGCACCTGCTATCGTAATCCCTTCTAACATGCCTCCATGTCCCCTTGTCAGTGTGGCATCACACACTCCATTATGCCTATCCTCCCGACAGCCCACACAATCAAAGTGCTAACCTCCATGCCCCTGTACTATAATACAACTCTGTGCTACTAACACCTGCAGCAACAAAATATTTTTCTCAATGCCTGACATCATGCCCACATCACCCACCACTATGTTATCATGCCTACATCAGACTGGCATGCCAGATTTCTTTGTTTTTAACAGGCACTGACCATCTTGATTAGCTGCTGTTGTGTATCAACTACTGTGAAGTACATTCTGAAAGTGTTTATGAAAGAAATGTAATAAAAAATGATGTTTATTGAAAATTATTGACCTTCAATATATTTATGGGAAAAATATTTTAGACAAAATACATTATTTTATTTTCGAAATGGTGTTTCTTTTTATGTCATATTGATTAAATGTATATTCTAATAATATATAATGCTAATATATTTGTGTTAAATTGTATTTAGATATATATATTATATTATATATATTATTTTCAGAATTAAGGGAAAACAAAACTGGCCATTGTTGAAAAATCTGTATATCTAAAATATATTTATTAATTGATTTCATATATTTTACTTTATTTTATTTATTTATTTTTGAGGGTCAGGTCTTATTTTGTACCTTCTTGTGGAAAGTGCCTTTAAAATGTATTCAGTACATTCAATACATGGACAATAATAATCTTCCATTGTAATAGCATTATTTGTGATTTATTCAATTTTTTTGTTATGGACATATGTGACCCTGGATCACAAAACTAGTCATAAGGGTATCAAAAAAAATGAAGAAAAAATTTGAGATTCATGCATCATCTGAAAGCTGAATAAATAAGCTTTCCGTTGATGTATGATTTATTAGCACAATATTTGAAAATCTGGAATCTGAAGGAGCAAAAATCAAATAAAAATTGGGGAAAAAGAGGAAATTGCCTATAAAGTTGTCCAAAAGCAGTCCTTAGCAATGCATATTGCATATTTTTGACTTACATACAGTGTATTTTTGGCTATTGCTACAAATTTACCCGTGCAACCTATATGACTGGTTTTGTGGTTCAGGGTCACAAATGTGATGTATGACATATATGTACAGCTGATGTGTGTGATAGAGACAATGGAGAAAATGCCCTGCTCAGTGACATAAGAGTAAAGCCACGTTGACTTGCCCATTTAGTCTGTCACTACAGGTATAACCGCAAGGGGCGGAGCAACTCTTTCAACAACCGCCCTTCCTGTCGCAAGGGACACAATGTGTCTGTCTGCGAGTGTTTGTGTGCTAAGTACTAAAGCAAGAAGCAAGACAGGACATCTGTCCATATTAACACTGATCCGATCTGACACCTGTAAACGCATATGTGTGTGTGCGTGCGTGTCTACACTGTCTGGGTCTCAAAGGCACTGCAGCCTTTTCAACGGGTCAGGGAGGAAAACAAAACTGCTGACAAAATGTTAAAATGACTAATTGAAGAACTCATGGTACCTACGGAGAAGAGCGATGGAGGGAGAACAGGTGAATTGACAATTTAAAATGGCTTTGATTGAAAAGATTGCTTAGTTACAAATAAAACATAACCAGGCTACAGGAACAATGACAGATGTGACATATATGATATATTGCAAATCAGATCTCAGGACTCCGTGAGATTGCATTTCATTTCAAATGTGTGTGCGTGGCACTCACAGTTCAATGGCTTTGTTCCACATGATGGTATATCCTGAGAGGGTAAAGGACTCCACATTTACAAGGTGGATGTTTCCTCTTTCCGTGCCGATGTACAGCCATTTACTTTGGAAGGGCAGATGACAGAACGTTATCCTACAAAAGAGGAATGAAGAGAAAGTAAATTTGTTATTATTTGAAATATTTCAAATTCACAATAGAACTGCTCCCATATTCAAAACCACTTCACCCACAAAGGCCTCATAGGTCTGCATTGAAAACGTTATATGATTTCTCAACTTAATCGAATTTATAAGATTAATTCAAAACAACATATATTTTATTCTATTCTCCATTGTCATATTTGGTTTAAATATTTGGATCAACAGTGAATCTTGATCCAGCAGCCTGTATTATAAGGATTCTCATTCATCATACTTTAAATGGTTTCGCTGCTCAAAATTCATTGCAAGACATAGTATATTGCTGCAAAACGAATATTTGAGCAACCTCATATAAATGCACAATGGATTAGACACATTGGAACTCATGCCCTTGAAGGATTCTTTGGAGCATCAAACCATTTCAGTTCCATAAAATAGTGGGAAGGTAATGTGAAGAAGAAAGATAGACTCTGCAGTCATGCATGGACTTAACTGAAATGGGAATGTTGGAGGCTCTGTATTAAAGGGGTAATTCACAGCTGGCAAGATGGGGTTTTAATAAAAGTCTATGCAGTAGAAACTGCATTTACAGAGAAAATGGTTGTGGTGAAAAAAGGTAGGAAAACTCAATCGGACTTTCTATGAGCAGGGACAAATAAACAAGGTTATCTGTGTGCCGGTAACAGAAAAATCATACACATTGTTCATTTACTTTAATACAACACCACACTGCTTGAAAATCAGTTAATCTTAAGGGTGCTACGATCAGGATTTTTGGAGCTGATCATCGATTGTTGATCACAGGTAGCAGTATCTCTCGATACGGTCACAGATACTGATATTATACTTTTGATCATGTAGAATTATTAACAATGATGCTCCAATCAGGATTTTTACAGACATATACAAACTACAATGATATAGAAGAACTTAATAATTTGTTAGATAAACATATTTTGAAGTTTATTATTATTGTGGTAACAGATCCTCTGAATAATTTTTAGGGTGATGTGAGGCGGCCTTATGTGTGTGTGCTTTGAGTGTTCATGAGTGTGAGTGCTGAATGGTTTAAACACTGGCAAGACTTAAAAAGAAATGCAAATGATAAACTTTAGTGAATATGCAGCATTGCCTCGATAACGCAAGTGACAATTCCTGTGTCAACTGTGCAGCTTGCTCATAGTGTAGAAGCAAAGTGGTGATTTTGAAAGGTAAAGAGAGAGAGTGAGCGGGGATTCACTCACACTGTTTGTGAAATTACATTTCACAGAAAGTTTTCAAATTACTTTAAGTTATTTAATAAAGAAATATGAATTGTACCTCACCTTCAACATTATAATTATTTTACCCATGCCGGACAGAGATTGCCAATCAAAATTCCTAATGTGATTATTGGCCAATGGTGATCCTTAGCTAATCAATCAGAGCACTCCTAGATTATTTTATGATAGTCTTGTTTAACGATTTTTCTGAGACCCCCTGTGATCTCAAGTGCCTCTTTCAGAGTTTCAAAAGAGAAATCAAAAGTTTGCCCATATTTGCCAAGATATCAAAGTCTGCAAAGTTTGTGATTTCAATAAAACCTTTTGCCCCATTTAGTTCAAGTACAGTTTACCTGAGATTTAGTCAAATTTTATAGACTGTCAACAATTGATTTCCTTATAAGGAGACACATCTGAGACTGCTCATAACATTTCTGACTCCCTCAAGTCTCCATAACTATGAAAGAGCAACCTCTGAGAAATAGCATTTTCCTGTGGGAACTATGGATAAGTTGCACCAAAAAAAAAAAGCGCATGTAAAATGAAGAACATTCAGGATATTGAAAGTAACATGCTCCATCAATGAACCACACAATTTTCTTCCAAGCATGTAATTTACGTCATGCCTATGTATAAAAATGCTTAGTTTAACTTGAGCTGCAGTACTGCAAGCTCAAATCAAATAGACTTTTTCTGTACGCCCTAGAGGGATAAAAGTGCAGGAAGCTCAGCTACTGGAGTCGAAGACATTAAGGCTTCTATTTAACACTAAAACTGAAATATTACTCAGTCTAAGGTCTATCTTTATTATTAGTTTTCCAAAACTCACAGGCATCTTGGTGGACCATATGGTATGATTTTATGAACAAAAGGCTTGTTTGTTTTGGTGTTGTGCAAACGGCTTGCCTCTCACCCCTTTTACACTCCTTTTTCCCTGCAACACGAGTGCACACATACACCTGCCTCCAACACTTCACACCAGCACCTTGCAGCATCATGAATATATTCATGAGTGGAGTGTTGAGAGAAAAACCATGCATCAAACACAACACACTTCTTTCCTGTCTATCAGACAGATGTGCATGGAGAAGACATTGAAAAACGACACAAGTTGAACTGCTGACTGCTCTCTTTTTTCCTCTCCCTTGAGAAAGGGAAAACAAAAAGAAAAAAAACGTAAGCGAAAACATAAGAGGCTTTTAAAGAAAACACACATGTATTGGTATTCAAAATGTAATAATGAAAAACTCCAAGAGCATGAAAAAAACAGCTTTCAGATGGCACTCATACCTCAAACTATTAATTTTAACTATTATATATATTAATTTTATATATTAATATATATTAATATTTATGTCTACATTATGTCATCTCGGGTAAGTGAACATTTTGTCAAAATTACTATCCATTTCTTTACTTGCAAAAGGTTTAAGTGGAAAAAAATACTTATTTAGGCTTTTTCTGGCACATTTTCTATACTTAGCTAATGATCCTTCCTTAATTCATTCATTAATTAGCACAAGAAAAAATGTATCACATCTATCACTTGACTTGGAGTGTGTGTCATGTAACACACAGAATTTAAAATGACATCTGCACATCTACTCCAGAATAACTAGCCAAGATTTGTGTACCACAACAAAACACATATAGTTGTATATTTTTCTATCATGTCTGGGGCACTAAATTTACTTGTATTGTTTTTATACTGAGCTAATGATATTTTGTATTCTCTAAAAATCAGTTTTTTTTTTCATTTTATTAAGAAATCATTCAGTATGATTCATATTAAGACATTTTCCTTAATGGGACTGATTGCTGCTCCCTGCTTCTTATTGTATGTAGTTTTTACTATAATGACTCTTTGGTCCCACTAATGTCGGCAAAACCTGAGCCACACATTTTCTCCCACACTTTTCTCCCACCTTTTTTCTTTTTGTTTAGAAGAACCAGACACACCCCCATTCACAAACATCAACAGCCCACCACGTGTGAGAGTGAGGTGTGCATATGTGTTCAGATGGCTTTTCTGTGATGGTGTGATAATGAGATAAATGAGTGTATTAGCATGACAGACGGATGCCCTGCACTCCTGACATTTGGCTTGCTCTTTACTGAGCCTTCGTCCTGCAGGGACACACACGCACGCACGCACGCACGCACGCACGCACGCACGCACGCACGCACGCACGCACGCACGCACACACACACGCACACACACACACACACACACACACACACACACACACACACACACAAACAAACAAACAAACAAACACAAAAAATCCATTCAGGAACAGCCTTATAAACCCACAAGCCTCCCTGATCATTTGTTATGTTACAGCACCAGAACAGCATCATTTCATCTGCCTAAACATTGTCTTTCAGTGGCATCATATGGGAAAATTCATTTTACAGCTCCGATAGATTGAGACACCGGGCTGCACAATTGACCAGCTGCACATGTACAACATAGAGGAAAAGAATCTTCCAGTAAATGTTTGTAAGAACAAACGTGCAGTGTTTGCATCAGTTGAATTTTTGCTTTTCTTATGCGTCAGAATAGCTCAAGTGCAGCAAAAACATTTTAAGTCAACACAGTAAAATATCTTTTTCCTACAAAATTTCCTACAAGCATTTTCAGGGAGGGAGCTGTTTTAAAGTCCATACCAGAAAAGAGCATTTTTTAACAGGCTGTTCCTCTCTCAACCCTCTCTAGTTGTTGTAACATCTTCGACAGCTTCCTGTCAGGACATCAGCTTGCATAGCCATGGTGTCCTGACAGCAGGTCGAACTATGTTCCACCCAAAAATATACTTTCCAAAAAAGAAGCACCTTTCAGCATCACAGCCCACATTCTTTCGTGGGCTGATTCTTGTTCCTGAAAGGGCGATAGTTTGTTTTTATGTTTATGTATCTGGCTTTCAGAATCTACTTTCGCTCAGAAATGCATTGCCTTATGCAAGTAAAATGCGCTCTTAACGCCAATTCATGTTAATCAACACCGAGAGGTTTTATTTGCACTCAGGGGCACAGCCGCCCCAGTGCAGCCTCAGGGGTGAGGCAGGTCACAAAGGGAAACACTTTCTAAATGTCAGGCACACTGACACATCAGTCCTATACCTATAACCTCAGCCTGTATCAGCACATATACACGTACAGAGACCCGCACACACACACACACACAGAAACACAGAAACACAGAGTTATGTGGTAAAAACTTGTTTGACCCTGAAAGCTGCTGTTGGCGTGTTGTCACTCTCATCAACAGAAGCAGTGCAGATTATAAGTGAAGGGCGGCCTCATGTCTTATCAGAGTCGACAGCTGTCCAAACCGAATCAGAAGGTTACCTTCCTGCACTGATCTATAGCTATGAGTGTGATTAAAGGTCTCACACATCCTTCAATTGTTGCCACAGAGCTACAGTGCTGATTGTAGTTTCCTTAGTATGAACGTCACTGTTGAGGATACAGTTTCAAATTCACAACTTTGTATGATTTTAAAGGGGGCATATAATAGAAAACTGGATGAAAACTGGACACACTGATGTGCAATGAAGATTCACTCTAACTTTAATGACTCACAACTCGCCTTCTAGTCAACTAAGCTTCACAAAAATACTTTAAGATATGAAGAAATCGGCCTGTTTTTAATAGTGTATAAGCAAGCATAATCCAATAAGCTTTGTCATATTTGATGGTCATTTAAAGCAATAGTTGACCCAAAAACAAAAAATTGGAACTTAAAAATTAACACTTTAATTCAATTTAAAAACAAACAAATAATTAAACTCCTTCTAAATAGTAAAATAAGACTTCTTTCTGCTTTAATTCTTTTCCCACTACTATTTGCAAACATGATTAAACATGTTGACTAGCCTCCCTGAGCGACCAACAGAGAAATTACTGTTGTGTTCTGGGCTGCACCTGGGTACCAACAGTGAGAGAGTAAGTGAAAGTCAACTGGAATAATAAGGGAGTGAAAGAAAGAAACGGGTATCAGATCCAATACCAGCTCTGCCACACAAACACGGTAATGTATCGCTAACACTGATCAGCAGTCTACATGCACACACACACACACACACACACACACACACACACACACACACACACACTCAGAGCAAGTGTAGATTAAGTGACCATGGCTGACCTCTCCTTGCTGAACTTGAGTGAGTGCAGCACAGCTGGTCTCTTCTGTCGCAGGTTCCACAGGTGAATACTGTCATCAGACAAAGCACTAACCAGCGCCCCCTATGAGAGAGAATGAAAAAAGATACTAAAGTCTAATGACGTACCTTGTATCTTACATTATCAACAAGCAACCAGCATTTTTTTTTTACATTTTAGTATATATATATATACACACACAACCATTCAAAAGTTTGGGGTCAGTTAGTATGTGTGACAATCAAGGCATTTACAGTATAATGTTACAAAAATACTATTTTCATACGAAGTATCCTGGAAAAAAAAAACACCAATTAAAAAAACTTCAAATTATATTTGCATTGCTTAACAAATAATGCAGCTTATAAGGGTAATCTGCCAAACACAGTAATATTACCCACCTCACATTCATGCAACTGGATTTTAATGAAAACATAATAAACTTAATCCCTCTGAAACATTATTCACTGATGTTTCGGTTTGACCGTTTTACAAAAAAAAAAAAAAAAAAAATGAACAAACAAGAAATTCTGTGTGTGTATGTGTGTGTGTACTGTATATATGGTTTATGAGGACACAAATGGGTATAATGACATGGGTACGTACTACAACGAAAACATTGACACTTCCTGTGTCCCCGTAAAACAAAAGGCTTACAAAAAACATACAAAACTGTGTTTTATGAAATTTTAAAATTGCCAGTAGTTTTCTGTAAGGGTTTAAGTGGTTTAGGTGTGGGGTTGGTGTAAGGCAACAGAAATGGCAAAAAACAAAACAAAAAAAGTGCTCTTTATGACAACATTTTTATTTGAAATTTTAAAGAAATGTTATCAGACCTAGAATATAACAAAAATTAGCATTTTTCTTCAAACCTACACCCAGTAAATCCAGTATATCCAGAGAAACTGAGTTTTCAAGTGGTTTTATACTGTTGATTATCATTCAGAGGCGCTGCCTCTCTTACCTGCTTGGAAAAAAACACCCCTGACACATACCATAGACCGGTAGAGATAACCTATTCTTTCTGCAACATTTCTGAGCTGGAAGATTCGAGATACAGTGGTGGGAGGTGAATGTATGTGTGTGAGAGAGAAAGAGAGAACTGAGTGGAAAAATAAATCGAAAGAGAGACAGTGTGGGTGGGACAGACAGAGGGGATGGAGGAAGGATGCTACAACAAAATATCTCCTTTCCATCTAGGCACTGGAATATTCAGACCAAATACACACAGAGGCTGCCTTTCCTCTGGTTATAGAGGCTGAATATAAAACAGACAAGAGTCTGTGTTTTGTCCCAGGTGTGTGTGTATGTGTGTGTGTGTGTGTGTGTCTGTCTGTCTGTACAGGCTCTGCTTGGTCTGATGAGCCACAAACAAACACATACACACTGAGACTGAAAATACATACACACAAACACAGACTAATGAATGTGTGAAGGAATTTTCAAAGCTTATGAAGCCCAGCCATCTCTCACTTAAAAGAGGACTATCATACAGCAAAAACAGTATTTTTAATCACAAAACATTCTTAGACTGTCTACATACTGTACATTAATACATACATCTGTACATTATATTTACAAAATCATTCTAAAAAAGTGATTTTATAGTAAATTTACAGTTACATCAATTTTATCAGAAGATAATAAGATCAAAGTGAGTAAATAATTTAATTCACTAATTATTTATTTATTTATTTATTTTTACAAATAGCTCAAATAAATAAAACAAATGAATGGCAGTTTTATATGTGTGTTTTAATGTTTAGCAAAATTACATTTTGGAATTTCCCAAACTGATTTTTGAGGTTGAATGACAATCAATCATTTAGTTCTATTATTATTTCACATGATGCTACTAATAGATCATGGTGCTACTAACGCAGAGGTCTTGGTTTGATTCCAAGGGAACACAAATATAGGAAAATAAAGCACATTTTGAATGCACTTTCAAGTGGATAAAAGCATCTGCCATCCAAGTGGTCTTAAAATAGAAGTACAAAACATAGCATGTTCATTTCAGAAATAACTTGCTGATTGAAAAGTCTGTTTAGAATGACCAACTCATTTCAGGATGTAATTTATTTATTTACTTATTGTAGTTTGCCTTGTTTCATCAAAATATTTTCTCTTTAATGTTTTTTTAAGGAATAAACCTCACTAAATATATTTAAAAGTATACAAAATAATCAATATATTCCTTATTTCCTAACATATAATAGAAATATGTTGATTAAAATTAAATACACACAGATAATTGTTGCAACCAACCAAAGATCATCATTCAAAACAAGTCAAGATGCACTTCAAATTAATTCAAGAAGAAAAGTCTCCATAAACAGCCAAATATTCCTGTGAACGCTGAGTGAACTAATCATTTTGACTCTAAGTAGCACAATCTACAAGGCAGCTTAGTGTAAGAGATCCCTGTGGTCTTGACTGTGGGCAACACTCTGGGGAGAAAATGGTAATATCAGCTTCCTCTGTAGGATCCCTCCAGGCCCACTCTGGAGGACAAGAGGGTTTGTGGCAGGAAAGGCTCTGGGTTAAGGGATCATCTGAGCCTCTTGAGGCTTCATCCTGGATTATTTAAACTGCCTCTTGGAGCTCAATGGGAATAGGCTCTTAGCATAAGGTTGAGCAGAACCCAGAAAAAGAAAAAAGAAAAAAAACATGAAACACTCACTTCATTTATGAGAAACTGTAGCTGAATGACGGCTGCTCCGCTCTCGTGCTGACAGTAATACTCCACACCGGGTCGGCCAAATCTGAAAGGGTTCTGAGTCAAGGAGAGAATCAGGAAATCAAGCCTAACAAGATCGTGGCACTTTTGGGTCAAAGTCTGATCATGCCACTTATTGTTTTAGCATTTTATTATATATATATATAATATATATATATATTTTTTTTTATTTATTAAAGCCACTGTTCCAGTAAATGCATGTCAGTCATTGTTCACCCTCTGTAGACATACAAGTTAATTACCTCTGCCAATCTCTTTGGCACGGCTGCTAGCAATGAAGTCTGTCAGTCACTGTCAAATCTGCTCAATAAAAGCTGGTAATAAAACACAACAGCCCACTTTACAAACATTATTGTTGTTTTGACAACATTTTCCAATGTCATAGTCTCTCCCCGTCTGGAGAGTCTGATAACACTGTTAGAAAGTCAAAGGTCACGACTTACTAGAACCCAAATGAAATGTACTGATACTAATGCTTCAATCTCACTGGCAGCTAAATATGGAAATATATATTGAAAAAAGTATGATATTACATATTTATATAAATAAGGTATATAATAATAATAACAATAATAAAAATATACAGCCTAATTATATATGTTATCATGTCTTTTTTTCTTTTTTGCATCATTTGTTTGTGAATTCTAATTCATTGTTAATTAGAAATAAATTGGCTGACATCATAAACATGTTGACAAGAGGGCACAGCAGTAGAGAGAGCGTGGAGGGAATGCCATGAAGAGGAAGAAACTGCTGGCTCTAGGCCTACATGCAATAAAGACCAGTGGACTGCTCATGGCTATAAAGAAAACACCCATTAAATCTTTTCACAAACAGCAATGAGCAGCCTAAGGTGTTGCCATCCATTACTAGACAGTAGCCATGCATTTAATGTATTAATAATTGCTCTGTTACAAAAAGTAGTGAGCTGCCTACTAAGGCAGCATTTTAAGGCATGATAGACACACAAAGCTGCTCGATAAGACTATACCTCCTTCTAAAATATCTTGCTTTGACCAAATTCAAAAGCCTTGACATACTGGTATCTTAATAACACTTTACAATAAGTACTTTAGTTAACGAACTAAGAATAAACAATACTTCTACAGCATTTTTTTTAATTTTAGCTAATGTTAATTTCTAAATTTACTAATGCATTATTAAAATCAAAAGTTATGCTTGTTAACATTAGTTAAAGGCAGGGTAGGTAATACATGTATAAACAACTTTCTTCCAAATTTGTTTAAACTTTCTATATATATCAATGCATAATTAAAATGTAAGTACTCTGATAAAAAGAGTATAAAAATCGAGTGACTCTAGACCTTTTAATCTGTATTAAACACAGCTCATTATTTCCATTTCGGGACGAAACATAGGATTGGCTTAGGCGACTGTCACTCTCTCGCAACCATGGCAACCACCCTTTTGCCACACATGACCTGCCCACTTCATGTTTGATTTGAGGAAACAGCACGTTTGATTCAACAGGCACGGATCCTAGGAATACCAAAACAATGGCAGAGAAACAGCAAGCAAAATTCACAGTACCAGCCTATGCAGTTAGTGAAGGCAAACCAGGCAAAAAAATGAAGACAGTAACAGTACAAGAAAAGGCAATGAACAAAAAGTCTTTTGATAAACAAAGAAATAAAACGCGAGTTAAAATCGGCGTGGCTTTGAACTGGCGAGAACTGAGGGAACTCAAGGGGCTGAAAAGTGACTCCTTGATGGCTTTATTTCTGCTGGACAGGTAAATCTTTCTATTTGTATTTTGATCATACATATTTTTTTCATGAAGCATGTGTCATTAGCACACGTAGCTGCGTAATATAGCTAACATAACATTACTTAGCGAGCCATAGTAGAGGCTTTGGAAGGAGCCCAGAAGGGAGGGGGTGGAGTGAATGGAAATAATGAGCTGTCTTTAAAACAGTCGTGAGAGGTCTACAGTCACTCGATTTTTATACTTTCTTTTTCAGAGTACTTACATTTTAATTATGTATTGATATATAAATAAAGTTTAAACAAATTTGGAAAAAAAGTTTTTTATACATTTTTTTACCTACCCTGCCTTTAATGCACTGTGAATTAACATGAACGAATAATGAACGACTGTATTTTCATTAACAAAGATGAATAAATACTGTAATAAATGTACTGTTTATTGTTTGTTCATGTTAGTTAATACATTAAAGGGTTAGTTCGCCCAATTTGCAAAATTATGTCATTAATAACTTACACTCATGTTGTTCCAAACCCGTAAGACCTCCGTTTATTTTTGGAACACAGTTTAAGATATTTTAGATTTAGTCCGAGAGCTCTCAGTCCCTCCATTGAAGCTGTGTGTACGGTATACTGTCCATGTCCAGAAAGGTAAGAAAAACATCATCAAAGTAGTCCATGTGACATCAGAGGGTCAGTTAGAATTTTTTGAAGCATCGAAAATACATTTTGGTGCAAAAATAGCAAAAACTACGACTTTATTCAGCATTGTCTTCTCTTCTGTGTCTATTGTAAGACAGTTCAAAACAAAGCAGTTTGTCATATCCGGTTCACGACTGAATCATTAGATGTAACCGGATCTTTTTGAATCAGTTCACCATATCGAACTGAATCGTTTTAAACGGTTCGCGTCTCCAATATGCATTAATTCACAAATGACTTAAGCTGTTAACTTTTTTAATGTGGCTGACACTTCCTCTGAGTTAAAACAAACCAATATCCCGGAGTAATTCATGTACTCAAACAGTACACTGACTTAACTGCTGTGAAGAGAGAGATGAACACCGAGCCGAGCCAGATAATGACTCGTTCATGAGGCAAGAACCGTTTCTGTCAGACGTGTCCAATTCGAGAACCAAGGAGCGCATGTGTGATTCAGCGTGAAGCAAACCGACACACAGAGCGTCTGAACTGAACTGATTCTTTTGGTGATTGATTCTGAACTGATTCTATGCTAATGTTATGAGCCCAGGTAAACTGAAGGCTTGCAATCATCGCCAATGACGCCATTACGTTGAGCGCAAAAGAACCGGTGAACCGTTTTCTTCAACCGGTTTATTGAATCGAACTGTCAGAAAGAACTACTGGTGATCTGAAAACTGATGCAACCGGTTCTTGACTCGTGAACGAGTCATTATCTGGCTCGGCTCGGTGTTCATCTTCAGTTCTCTCTTCACAGCAGTTCAGTCAGTGTACTGTTTGAGTACATGATTTACTCCGGGATATTGGTTTGTTTTAACTCAGAGGAAGTGTCAGCCACATTAAAAAAGTTAACAGCTTAAGTCATTTGTGAATTAATGCGTATTGGAGACGCGAACCGTTTCAAACGATTCAGTTCGATTTGGTGAACTTGTTCAAAAAGATCTGGTTACATTGAATGATTCGTTCGCGAACCGGATATGACAAACTGCTTTGTTTTGAACTGTCTTACAACAGACACGGAAGAGAAGACAATGCTGAATAAAGTCGTAGTTTTTGCTATTTTTGGACCAAAATGTATTTCGATGCTTCACATGGACTACTTTGAAGATGATTTTCTTACCTTTCTGGACATGGACAGTATACTGTTCACACAGTTTCAGTGGAGGGACTGAGAGCTCTCGGACTAAATCTAAAATATCTTAAACTGTGTTCCGAAGATAAATGGAGGTCTTACTGGTTTGGAACGACATGAGGGTGAGTTATTAATGACATAATTTTCATTTTTGGGTGAACTATCCCTTTAACATTAACTAATGGAACCTTATTGTGAAGTGTTACCGGTATCTTTTATAATGCCTAGAAAACATAAATAAATAAAACATGGCAGCTGAGGTTAGAGAAACATTGATAAGAAACTTATATATCACTCAATACTGAAAACTATTGATAAAAACAGTTCAGGGTAATTAAAAATGTATCTCTTTGTATTTATCTAACCAACATGCAAACCTCAAAATCCAAAAGTCAATTGTGAAGCGAGCCTCATATTTCATTTCTGTAAGAATGCTATCTTAGAAGACAGCTTACAAGGTTTTGTTTGGCTATATCAAAGACATTAAGTCAGCCAACAAAAAGTAGGCTAAAGGAGGGACAGAGAAAAAAGCAGGTAGAAAAAGAAAGCTGCCTACAGGGTCAAGTGACGATGATTCTGCTCTGACATCAGGAATGTCCAGTCATGCTTTACTCTAAGAAAGACAAGGCAACACACAAACACATGAATATGCACACAGAGAGCTAACACGTTACAGTGAGCTTCAGTGATACTACCAACTGCGTGTGAAACACAAGCATACTCTCTCTTTCTTACCCATGCTCCTGGGAATGATTAATTTGTCTTATACGCATTCTAAATAAATAAACTCCAGAGGCACATTTGATTTATTGGGGACCCAAACAATTAAAGTTGCAAGCACTGTGGCTGTCGCTGCAACAAACTGCCTTCACCTTGAGCATGCTTCAGTGCTCATACGCTCTCAAACAAGCCACTCTGCAGATACACTTGACACGCAGTGTGCTCTATTAAAACATCCTATACTCAGCACAACTGTAATCAGCTAACATGCAACCGGGGATGATTCATTTTAATACACTTACTAATGTTTCGCTGCTTTTCCAGAGCTGCCCTGTCTTGAGAAAATTTGCATACTGGGACATTTTCTTCTCCAGAGCATTGACTTCCTTCCATGTGATATTTCTACAGCTCTTATGTGTTAAATCAAGCATGATGGCTTACGCTTTACAGCCATGATTTTAACATAACATTTCAACATTGCTGGAAAAGATTCACACTATGTGTGATTGACTGACTAAGAGCCCAACACAACTGTAAATCAAACATTCTTTATGTCTGTGCAAAAGTCAAACAGACAAAAAAAATGTCAGACAGACAAAGAATGATAGATAGAATGGCAGACAGAAGGATAGATAGAAGATAGATAAAGACACAGATAGCATTTTTGTTAATGTGATCATCTCATGAAGAAACATTTAAACAGTACGAAGTATACAGGAGGACTCACAAATGAAAGAAAGTGCTGTGTGCATCATTAAAAGCCTCTCTCCCTGTAGGTGGGTGTGATTGATTCCTGGAGATTGGCCAGAGAGTATTAATGACCCTGTACTTCAAGCTAAATTTAGGTCTAGCGTTCACCACTCACAGAGAATGATGTAGACCCTCTAACACACACACACACACACACACACACACACACACACACACACACACACACACAAATACAAGAGCTAAGAAACTGCAAAGGCAAGAGAACAGCAAAGAGAGGGGCAGTGGAAATGAAAAGTTAGTAGATTCTCCTGTAACCGGCCAAAAGAAAAAAATGTATAGTGCAAAACAGAAGCAGGACGACTTTCATATGAGCATTCCAAAATTTGAAAATGAAACCTTCTTATTTGTTTGCCAATGAGATATATAAGCTGAATAAGTTAAGTAAAGACGTGCCTATATATTTTGTTCAACATATCATATTAACCACCAATTACAAAGATAATACCTCAATTAAAATCTCACAACTATGTTATATACTGTAGCTTTAGGACTTTGCTAGGATACTGATGCAGCTTAAAGTGTTTTATCTTCCTCATATGAGTCTGTAAAATGTCTTCTCACTGCATCTATCGTGAATGAAATAGGATATTGATACCCATGGGGAGCAACAAAAGACACTCTAAACATCAAATCAATCAACATTTAAAGATTCGGTGAGACTGCTTATGATGCTGTGTCTGATACCTTATGAGAAATCTCAAATTCACACAAGTCATTATGGCTGTTAAATAAATGTTTTGATACAAGGTGTCCTATTAAATCGAAAGGCGACATGAGGGAAGAATTTGTTAGTGACTGCAATGCATTAGTCCAGTACACTTCAGTCAGGTTTTCCTAAGAAAAAAAGCATATAGCTCATTTGCACTTAATGTAGAGGATACTGAGGATGTGTTTATATTTTACACCCCCCAAATGTCATTCACTGTTCAGGATATATGTCAGTACACTGAAGCTGATAAAAGGAGTCCACTATTTTAAAAGGTATCTTAAAATGATAAAAAATAGCCATTGGTAATACTGATAATTTTATCATGTATCTCTAGGTTTCTGATTGAAGAATCTCAACTAGGTTGACAGTATCAAACTTTAAAAGATACATTCTATATAGGTATAGTTATATTAAAAAAATCTTTAAGTTGTTAGCTATAATACAGCTACTAAATGGGTTATATATAAAGTACATTTTTAAAGCTAAAAATATTTTATAATAAATCCAAATATATATGGGTTTTTGAATGAACAAACATTTTCAACTCTAGAGATATTAATTTAAGAGAATGTGGACACTCAACAGTAAAGCTGCCTACACAAGCAATGTGGCATTAAAAAAAAGAAAACACCATTACTTTTGGAAAAAGTAGCTGGTTACTAGAAAAACTACTACCATGCTACTAAAAATGCAGTGTTGCTTCCTTTGGTAAGTTTCTCCCCAACACTGAAATGAGCAGACAGACAAAACCTCATGCTTTTTGGCAGGACAATCAACTCTAACTTTCAACAAAGTCATGGCACAGTGCACTCACAATAAAGATGGGTAATAGTTAGCTTTTAATTTAACTAATTAAATGGAGAGCCAACTCCCATCGAGGGACTTTATGCTCTATGCTTTTTCCCCTGGGTTTCTATCTACTGCTACAGCAAAATCAACTGCTCTTTCGCTAAATTATCTGTCCAAGGACACCATAGCACACTCACAGTCAAGAATTCCAACACTGGAGCAATTCCCAGGGCATAGTGCTGATAAGCCAGCCATTAAACAGATAGAAAAGAAGGAGGGGGGTGGGGGAAGAAGAGAAGGTGAGTACGAAAGACAGACGGAGAGACAAATGGTGAGATGGAAAAGATAGATGGAAACAGTGATGGAGGGAGGGGGTAAAAGAGGGAGAGGGAGAAACAGGGTAGGGAATGAAGAACCGATAACAGAAGATATAGAAACAGGTATAAGAACAGAATGTCCTTAAGTGTTGGAAGGAAAAAACATCATGTTCCGGCCGCTAAGGATTTTAAGCGAGTTTCGAATTTGCCTCTGTTTTTCAAATTTGGCATAGAAAACATGATTAGCCACTCTTATATTAGTAATAATGACTTATGAATAAGTTGAAGTGTTGTCTGTGGGCAGCAGGAAATGTTAATCCAACCAGCTCCATCAGTTGGTGAAGACAGGAAATTAAAACAAAGTATGAACGTGAATTACAAAAAAAACATACAAGCATTGAAACGTGAAAGAGTAAGACAGAGAAAGAGAGAAAAAAAGTCATGTCACTTTTGAGTGCTTACAAATTGTTGCTGACCCCGCTCAACGAGCCTAAGGGTGAATCAAAAGCCAGAACATTAGCAAGCTTGTGCACTGACCCATAATACCTTAGCCTCTTCCAGATTCTAGAGAATTCCATCAAGGACAAAGCCTCTGTGTGAAGCCAGCAGCACTACTCAGCTCTTCCCTCTGCCCATGAGTCAGCATGCTGCCTGGACAAGAAACATCCTTCAACACAATCTAAGAAATGCCAACTTGCTGCACTATCTGTTCTTTCTTTTATCCTTTTCTTCTCTCTCTAAATTACTAATGATCCTTTATTCCTTTTGGTTTATATTAAAGGGATAGTCCATTCAAAAATTTAAATTCTATCATTTTTTACTCACCTTAATATTTTACCTGTATGACTTACCTTCTTGTGTGGAACAAAAAAGGAAATGCTTAGCATAATGTCCATGCTGCACTGTTCCATATAATGAAAGTGAATGAGGATCATTCTATTAAGCTACAAAAAGCACAAAAAACATCACTAAATTACTTTTATGCACTACATTCCAAATCTTAGACATATATTTGAGGAACAGACTGAAACTAAACATATGATTCACTAAAAATCTAGCTTGACAGCTGTGATCACCATTCACTTTCATTGTATAGACAAGAAACAGATTTCATATTGTGTTATAAATACCCTTTTTGTGTTACTTAAAAAAAGTTTAGAACATTTATGGGTTTATGGATTGAACTCTTTATTTAAGCTGTAAAAAAAATAAAAATAAAAATAAATAAATAAAAAAGTACAATCTAAATAAAATAACCCAACCAGCTGTACTGCTATAAACAGTCTGTCAATAACCTGCTGCTTATTGGTTAAATTGCGATAAACATACACCACTTTTTTATGCATTTTTATAATCTTCTCCAGCTGTGATCACTTCAACTGCACCCCATTTGCAACAAAATAAACCAGAAAGAAAAAAAACATTTCTGCCTCTGGAAAAGAACAGTTAGGCACAGCCAAAGGCTGCATGAATCCAACAACCCTCCCCTGAGATGTACTACGTCTCGCCTGCAGCAGACATGGGTTAAATGTGTATTTCAAGGACATGACTGTATTGCTCCCAGATATGAGATGTGTCCCATGGGACAGGAATACTTCCACTGTTAAACGGAAGATTTTAACACCAAAGACCTCCAAAAAACACACGCTCAGACACATTGCCACCTGATGATACCTACGCACACCACTTATTTGGCATTTCCGCTAACGCAAATTACAGTTAGTAACAGTCTCCAGATTGTCTTGACCTTTACTGCACTTGTCTTCCTGCCATATTGCATTAGACAAAGTGTCTGCATCAAAGCATACGTGGGGTGGAACATACGGACACTGCTGTGTATAATATTATTACCATCTCCATAAGTCCTCACCAACGGACCTCTAACACTTGATATGCACACCACATGAAGGACTCATGGAGACAGATGAGATGAGTATAGGGAAGTGATAAAGGAGTAACACTATGCAGTTTATATGTAGCAGACAAAGACCTATAGGGAAGAAGACAGTTTTGAGCCCAATCTAACTAGCACATCTTTCAAAACTTTCACTTGCCATTTCACTTCTGAATTTCTTCAATCTACCTCATCTACAGTGGGTACAGAAAAGAATATCCCCCTTTTCAATAATCAGATTTTGTTGCTTTGCAGCCTGAAATGAAGACAGACACAGTTTTTATTTTATCCAGCTGTATTTACTCATCACCCCCTTGTGTCAGTATTTTGTTGAACCACCTTTTGCTTTAATTACTGCCTTAAAGGTCCTATGACATGAAAATTTCACTTTCTGAGGTTTTTTAACATTAATATGAGTTCCCCTAGCCTGTATATGGTCCCCAAGTTTCTAGAAATTTTAATCGGTGTAAATCGAGATTTTTCTATCTTTCTCTGCCTTTGAGAAAATGGAAGCTCAAACGGGCTGATCTTGAATCTCCTCCTTGTGACGTTGTAAGGAGAAATGTTACCACCCCTTTCTCTGCTTTGCCCACCCAAATATTTACATATAATTCAGTCACAATGTCAGCACAGGCGTTACAAACAGACTTTTATGATATGGAGTCGACAGCACCGCCACAAACAGTGAGTAACAGTGTTCATTAATGCCTGATCAGTGATTTCTGATGTGTAGCTAATTATTCAAGTTCACACAGACTTTCTTTCTAAATCGTTTAATACTGTTTATGCATCAGTGAATCAAGCCAGTGACTAAATGATCAACTTCATGTTGTTTCTCTTAGTAGCATGAAACAAATCTGTTATTTTAAATTGTGATTTAACTACAGAGAGCGAGCAAAGAACTCTCGCTTTATTTTTTCGGAGATGTCACACATCGCGAGTATATCTGCACTCTTGCCTAAACTGCCGTTACAATGAATGACACTGTTATGCTGCACAACGGAGCTCGTACTGTATTCATGTGGTGTATTCATGTGTTTGCTGTTAGTTGTGGTGAAAGCATTTTGTGAGAGAAAACGTGTTGCAATAATGACGAGATCACTGCATTCACGTGATAAACAGACTCTGTCTACTCAGCTCATCACTGCAGCCTTTCATGGGATGGGAAAAGATCGAAAAAAAGATATAATCAAAACTTCCGCGATTCGTTAATCTCGACAGCTGTAATAGTAAAATATATATATATATATATATATATATATATATATATATATATATATATATATATATTTGAGAGGGGTTCCACATGTAATACGCATTTCGAATGCAAAGATGTCAGCCAATCACAACAGTTGTCGTTTACTCGGAGTCTCACAACAGACACGCCCCTTCAAACAGAGCATTCAAGCCAGAGGGCTAATATCAGGATATAAAAATGTTTTTTATTTCTACATTTTAAATGTAAAAATCATACTAACAATATAAGTACACCTAAGGAAACATTAAAAAGCATTTAAAGAAAAGGAAATAATCCATGTCAAGGGACCTTTAAGTCTGTTGGCATATGTCTATTCAAGTCATTCCACTGATTTTCAGTGGGGTTTAACTCTGAACTCTGATTAGGCCATGCAAGGACATTCATTTTTTTCTCCTTCAACCACTATGTGGTCAGTTTTGCTGTATGCTTTGGGTCATTGTCATTTTGGAAGGTAAACCTTCTTACTATTGACAACTTTCTGGAAGGGGCAGCAGATTTTCCTCAAGAATTTGACGGTATTTTGCCCCATCATTTAGAGCTGCTGTAGCCCTGTTGGTCACCTGTCTGACCAGTTTCCTCTTGGCTCTTTATAATCCTCCTGGATTTAGGACCTTGGTAAATTTAAAACCCTGGCTACGGCCCTGACTGCAGCTGCTGTTCGCAGCTCTGTTTCACATAGAAACTGCATATGCACATTTGCAAACTAACCTGAAAAATACATTTTTAACCAAATTTGAGCACATATTCATGATATTCTAGAATATATTTCTATAATTATATTATAGAAGTTATTTCTGGTTCAAAGTTTGTCCTGCAGTTTTTGAGATTTCATTTTTTCCCCCATTTAAAACAGGAGTTGGTCTTGAATGCCCGAAATAGATGTCCAGAAGCACTGCAAATATGACCGTCAAGTGAACCGACTTTAAGTATCTACACTGTCAGGACTCTGAACACAAAGGATTTTTTTTTCTGCTGTAATAATTTTACTGGCTCACAAAAGAATGAGCACCACTTTTTTATTTGCTAGAAATATTAATACATTTAATACTAATAAAAGTTTTGTTCACTGAAGATGCTTGGAAAAGAAAATCTAAAATGTAACTCAATAAATTAGAATATATAGCATTAATGTAATATAGCTTGTTCTGAAAAACGATGGCAAACTATACCAAACATTACTGATGATTTGTGGCTTTAAACACATTCATACTGATGCTTCCAAGATTATCACTATCATCTTTGCAACTTTTACAAAAGAACATCTGTTAGACAATAATAAAAAATATGGGAAATTTGCAACATTAATGTAGAATATATCACAGAAAACCAAATGTCTATGCTTTCAAGGCATAAGAATGGATATACAACACCAATGAAAATAAAATAATTCAGCAATGGTCCGAAGGGGCAAGTGATTATTCCACCAACTGTTCGGACACATTCTCACACTGGCCCCGAGCCAGCAGGCCATCCTTATTGTTGAGCCCTGATTGTACATGTTGAATCCAGAACAGTCATACTGTCTGAATGCTGTCCCCATCTGACTGACTGGATCCAGTTTTGCCATCAATGAAGACCTTCCAATCTCCCATTCTGATATCCCAGTCTGTGTGGATGTGAGCATTATGTAAATGCTGTTGTGTACGATGTCATAAGAGCCCTGAGCTAAAGCTGACAGGCTAGAGAATGAGAGAAGAAGAGAGATATGGGTGCACAACCCCCACCAGCCTCCTCTGATTCTAATTCTCTTCCCTTTTTTCTCTTATCATCTCTCTCTTCATAGCATGCTGTCACTTCCCCCTGCTATACATTCAATCTGTTCTCTTGAATACATGTGTAGCATGTCCCCTGTTAATGTGATGACCTTCGTCCTCAATGCATGTCCTCCAAGAATATCAGCTTTATGACTCAGACATCTGAGTCACACACACACACATACCGTCACTGTTCTCCAGAGCAATGTGTCTGCCGGCTTTAAAAGCACCGCCACACCCCTTCAGTGCTCTGCCTTCCCAAAGATCTTCCAGGCTTTGTTCACAAACCTCAGCCTGACAGTTTTCTGGCGATACAAAACACAGCTGTTTACTATACCTACAGGAATCAGAAGGAATCTAAAATCTTTTTAATGATTCGGGAATGCATCTACCTCTGTTTATATCACAAAAAAATCCCATCCAATAAACAGTGGCACAATGAACAAGACTTGCACAGACATAGGGTGCAGTCCAAATGTCTGAGACCAAAAGCTGTGATTCAAGATCTAATTTAAACCTGGAAATAAACTTGTTTATCCAGGATTAAAAAGAAGAAGAAGAAAAAAGAAACATCATAAAATAACCTGATTAAGAAACACTAAAAATGATGTATTTCTAGGTCACTAATCAAATAAGCAAAACTGTGACATTTCTGAACTCCTTTGTACTCAAAATCTTTTATTGAAGCTTAAATCTCAAATTATGTTAAATAGCATGATCATCAGGTTTTACTCAAAGACCAAATACTTCTTTTTAAATAGAAAAATGCAAAACAGAAGCATTTTCAGTTGTAGTCCCAGATATTTGAACACTTCATTGTTTTTAATCACTTTGACATTATGTAAATATGTTTGAGTTACAATATTCTCTTGTAAAGTAAACTGACATGGTATCCTTCACAAACAGTAAGACAGAGTTCTGCTCACGCTGATTTTACAATGTTTATAAAAGCAGTATTTACTTGCAGAGCTTTCACACTCACCTGCACCATTAACTCTTTAATAAGGGTGAGATGAGCTTTTGTACAAACACACACACAAATACTCATTGAGCACAGTATGTAACTTTGGGAAGTGCATTAAAAATGTATGGTTCTGCAGCAACTGTGTAATCAAAGGCCAGCATAGACTAACGTGCCTGTGCATGGGTGAAAGTACTTCGGATAGGGACTATGAGGAAAGTGAGTTCAAATATTTAAGATAGATAGATAGATAGATAGATAGATAGATAGATAGATAGATAGATAGATAGATAGATAGATAGATAGATAGATAGATAGATAGATAGATAGATAGATAGATAGATAGATAGATAGATAGATAGATAGATAGACAGACAGACAGACAGACAGACAGACAGACAGACAGACAGACAGACAGACAGACAGACAGACAGACAGACAGACAGACAGATAGATGGATCTTTGTTAAACAACTATTCAGTTGGGCTGGTCCATGTTTATGTGTGTCTGTTTGTGTGGGTGTTTGCCCTGTCATAGGAGGCCGCTGTTCACCAAACATGGCCAAAGAAGCAGCATGTGGGAGGTTGCAGAAACCCTGTTTAAACTGTGACACACACACACACATACACACGATGCCACCCACATCACACTTTCTATCACAAGTGACAAGATTCTGAATACTGAAATAACTGCCCTTCTGTCTCGATTCAATCCTTTCGCTCTTTCCCATCTTCCATCTCTATCCTCCATGTATATTTGACATAACAGCCAAATCGGCATTCCGAACTAATCAGACGTAAACACACAAACATCCCTGTGGCCATGAATGTCCCAAATCACACAGGTTCTTCACGAGTCTGTTTGTATGTTCACATTTGAGCAAGATATGCCAGCCGTGTGCCTCAATGAGCATTAAAAAAACAGTGACTCATCATACCACACATTACACGTGTACCTCTCTCTGTCTCTCTATAGGGTTTCTGTATGATGTCATCCATGTTACATGTTAAAGTGTGTGATATTGTGGTCCCACTTTATATTAAGTGTCCCTAGTACCTGTGTACTTACACAGTAGCTAAATGTATATGAAGTTTGTACCCACAGTGTAAGTGCATATTGGTACATAGTATATACAGCTGTAATATTTCTGTAACTACACACATGTAACAACCATAAGGATGGTTTGTATAAGTACAAATGTGTAACAGTACATATATAACTACACTTTGTAACAACAATATGTATAAGAATAAATGGAACCATTTGATCCAGGGGGTGGAGATAGGTAGGTTTAGGGGTGAAGTGGGATCCAGGAGATGGAGATGGGTAGGTTTAGGGATATGTAAAGTGGTAGGAGTTGGATCTCGATTGTACTTACACATTTGTACTTACACATACTATTCAGTGGGTTGTTACTTATGTGTGGTTACGCAGACAATAGAGCTGTAGATACTATGTACAAATGTGTAATTACACTGTGGTTACATACTATGTAAACATATAGTTACTATGTACTGTAAGTACACAGATATTAGGGACACTTAATATAAAGTGGGACCTTGCGGAGTGAAAAACACATTAGGGCTGCAACAAACGATTATTTTGATAGTCGATTAATCTAATGATTATTAGAACAATTAATCAACTAATCGTCGATTATTTCACTGATTAATCAATAGAATTTGATTGATTATTGAGCTCTTGCAATTAGTTAAAATACTGTTATACATAACAAATAAATAAAAGATAGTCTAATCACTTCAGCTTTGGGAAATAATATTATGTAAATACAATTATTTTATACAAATAAACATATTTGACACACAAAATGAGATGACAGAGAAACCTTATTTACCATTTAATTACTATATGAAAATTAAGTGAAGGACACATCATTCTGCCTAACATGTCCTTTCGTAAGTATATATAATATGGATAAGAAACAAAATAAAGGCAAGTGATTAGATGTTTTATTTTTGGATAAACAATTTTATTCACAATTTACACTACCAGTCAAACATTTTTGAACAGTATCTTCTGCTCATCAAGTCTGCATGTATTTGATCCAAAGTACAGCAAAAACAGTAACACTTTGAAAGATTTTTTACTATTTAAAATAACAGTTTTTTGTTTTGTTTTGTTTTGTTTTTTAATATATTTTAAAATGTAATTTATTCCTGTGATTTCAAGGATGAATTTTTAGCATCATTACTCCAGTCACATGATCCTTCAGAAATCATTCTAATATACTGATTTGCTGCTCCACAAATGTATTATTATTATTATTAATATTATTATTATTATATTAAAAACAGTTGATTATAATTTTTTCAGGTTTCTCTGATGAAAAGAAAGTTCAGAAAATCAGCATTTATCATTTATCTGATTATAAATGTCTTTGTCAATTTAAAGCATACTTGCTAAATAGATGTATTAATTTCTACAAAAATCCCCCCACCACAATAAAAATAAATAAATAAATAAATAAATAAAATTATATTGACTGTAATGTTACAAAAGCTTTTTATTTCCGATAAATTCTGATCTCTGATATTTTCTATTCATCAAAGAATCCTGAAAAAAAATATACTCAACTGTTTTAAATATTGATAATAATAATAATAATAATAATAATAATAATAAATGATTCTTGAGCAGCAAATCAGCATATTAGAATGATTTCTGAAGGATCATGTGACACTGAAGACTGGAGAAAATTCAGCTTTGATCACAAGAATAAATTACATTTTAAAATATATTCAAATAGAAAAACTTTTCGTCTGGTAATCTCTTAAAATACCTTACTGGGTTATGATAATGAAAACAATCCTGAGCTAGATTAAGCTTTGATCTCTGCAAACCAAACTATCACTTTAATAAAATATTTAATAATAATGTTTAATACCGTAAAGCCACTTGATCTAAGGTATTGCATAAAATACTATAGACGTGACGTGAATGCTTTACTGAGCTCGTGCAAACATCCACATGGGTGTAATAACATGCATTTTTAACTGCTGCTTTCACACTGCTGTGATTTTGTTGTTGTTGTTTTTTTCGTTATTGAGAGGAAAGTGCGCTCATATATTTTCATATTCAAACGCCATTTGGTTCGGCTCGGTGCGTTTCTCTGAAGCAGGGCTGAGCGAGAGCTGTATTTCTTCTTCTCTTGAATTGCATCGAGGAGGGCTGAATTACAGTCTTGCGCTACAGTGTCACACTGGTCAAACCACATTATTGCAGGCTCTTAATTAGGTTAGTAATTAAGTCAAACGACTACTTGACAACAAAAATATTTGTTGACAATTTTTTATTGGCAACTATGCACATTTTAGTAATGTTTTACAAGGACACAGCTGCATGTCACTGAGGCTTGTGTCCCAGTAAATTGGATTAAGTAACACCCCTGGGTCCAATAAGGGATATCATATCATGCAAAGGGATAAAATCTTGCACAATAAAAAGGTAACCAACCACACAGAAGGGCATTCCCATATATTGCTGCCCCTTAAAAGCAATGAATCATTCACCAGGTCCAACTTTCATGAAACAAATATTATTAAGCAAATAAAAAAATTGGCATAATAAACACCCTAAGTTGTCATATGTTCCTATAAAAAATAAATCTGTAAACCAACATTAACATACACCTCTGACATTCACAATGAATCACTGTGAAAGAAAAAAGATTAGACATATGGAGCAGAGCAACTATGATATGAGCGACGAATCCCAAGAAGCAAGGATATGATTGTTGAGGAAGCTAGATGACTGGGATCATACTGAAAATGACTTGCTTTGATAGTTTAGAGATTTCCATAAATACTGACACATATTCAAGGAATAAGGTCATGAACTTCAAGTCATCTTTATGCACTCACTTTCCATTTTCAGAAATCACTGCTGAACAAACTCCGGATTACGTTTTTTTCCTCTCCATCTGTGTTTTCATATCCTAACTTATAATTCCTGAGGCAAAAGGGAGTCAAACACAGTTAGTGTGATTAAAGATTAAGTATATTTAGCTGTTCCAAAAGCCCAATGACGCTGACTGTGGTCTTCCTTTTGCTGAGTAATGGAATGAAAAGCTAAGCCCAAGCGAACGAGAGAGAGAAATAACAGAAATTATAAAACAACAAGTGGGAGAAACAGGAAGAGAAAGAGAGCATGAAAGAGAAGTATATTTCTGTTGTTAGAGCTTGATGTGAGTGGTTCTTAGCCCACAGGAATGCGTGAATGCACAAAGAGAGAAAAATACAGAGTGGTTTGACCCGCACACCCACACTACCTCCCTGTCAAGGTCACACCTGCTACCACTCACTCCACTACAGTGTGTATTCGGCTTAAACCCATTCTTGCCACGAGGTCCAATCAGGGGCTTGGATGGTAGCACAAGTTTAATGATCAAAGTCCATCTCATGGGTTTTAAGTGCATTGAATCCCATGACTGCTGATGGGGTTACCAGGATCATAGTCCAGCTGCTAAACCAACAGCAGGACAATTAGCCCTCGTTTTCTCAGAGTTGGGCTTGTTCTGGCAACTGGCCAATGCTAACCTGTCAGCATAACACTAAATGACATGTACCTTACCCAAAAATGGATGGTAAAAAAGGACAGTTGTTTCCAGAAATTCATTGCAAAAGAAATTGTAATTTTGATCCCAGTACCAAAATAATTTAAAATAAACACACACACACACACACACATATACAGTATATATATATATATATATATATATATATATATATATATATATATATATATATATATATATATATATATATATATAAAACACACTCACTGATTGCTTGGTAACACAAATTGCTAATCAGCCAATCACATGGCAGCAACTCAATGTCACGATCGGTGTTACAAAGAACCACGGGAGAGGGAACCAATTGCAGGTCCTTGCAGGTCAAGTCTTTTATTAAAGGGTAATCCAAATAGAGTAAACAGTCCAGGCAGGGGTCGAGACCAAAACATCCATCCAAACATAAACAAGACACGAACACAAGGCAAGGACAAGAGCTGACGGACATGAATTAAACATTCAACATTAAACAAGGACTCCGTAACACAGACTCAGACAGACCGGGTATAAATACACAGAAGGATAATGAGGGAACAGGAGACAGGTGGGGAACAATCAATTACTAAACAGGAGGAAGGTGACCAAATAAGGGAACAGGAAGTGATAAGGAGAAAGACACCATGAGAAAGGAGGACACCTAGTGGAAACCCAATGAACACAAACCAGACACTGTGACAGGACCCCCCCTCTACGGAGCGGCTCCCAGACGCTCCACAACAGACACAAAACAGAGACCAGGAGGGAGGCGGACAGGTGGAGGCTCAGGGGGAGGGACGGAGGGCCAGAAACGAAAAACATGGGGAACAGGCACCAGAATGTAAACACAAAACAGGGAGACCAGGAGGGAGGAGGACCGGAGGAGGTTCAGGGGGAGGGACGGAGGGCCAGACTAACAGAGAGGAACAGGGACAGGAGTGAACACAAGAACAAAAAACAACATGAAGCCCCCCAGGGCGGAGCAGAAGACCACCACGTCCTTGTGGTTGAGGCCAAAGTCCTCCAGGGCGGGGCAGAAGACCACCACAACCATGTAGTCAGGGCGAGAGTCCCCCAGGGCGGAGCAGAAGACCACCACGTCCTTGTGGTCGAAGCCAAAGTTCTCCAGGGCGGAGCGGAAGACCACCACAACCGTGTGGTCAGGGCGGAAGCCCCCCAGGGCGGAGCAGAAGACCACCACAACAGTGTGGTCAGGGCGGAAGTCCCCTAGGGCGGAGCAGAAGACCACCACAGCCATGTGGTCAGCACGAGAGCCCCCCAAGGCGGAGCAGACCTCTGTGCGGCTGGACCAACGGGACGACGAAACTCTGGTAATCCCCTGGTGTCCTTACTGGATTCCAGAAGATTGGTGCTGGCCTGACACTGCTCATGAAGATCATTGGTGACTTGTATTTGCTCATGAAGATCAATGGTGACTTGCCTTTGTTCATGAAGATCACCGGTGACTTGACTCAGTCCTTGAAGATCACCGGTGACTTGACTCTGTCCTTGAAGATCACCGGTGACTTGACTCAGTCCTTGAAGATCACCGGTGACTTGACTCAGTCCTTGAAGATCACCGGTGACCAGCCTAGTCTCTGGAGGATCAGCGGTGACCAGCCCTGACTCTGGAGGATCAGCGGTGACCAGCCCTGACTCTGGAGGATCAGCGGTGACCAGCCCTGACTCTGGAGGATCAGCGGTGACCAGCCCTGACTCTGGAGGATCAGCGGTGACCAGCCCTGACTCTGGAGGATCAGCGGTGACTAGCCCTGACTCTGGAGAGTTCACTGGCACCTGACTCGACTCTGGAGAGTTCACTGGCACCTGACTCGACTCTGGAGAGTTCACTGGCACCTGACTCGACTCTGGAGAGTTCACTGGCACCTGACTCGACTCTGGAGAGTTCACTGGCACCTGACTCGACTCTGGAGAGTTCACTGGCACCTGACTCGACTCCGGAGGGTCAACTGGCACCTGACTTGACTCCGGAGGGTCAACTGGCACCTGACTTGACTCCGGAGGGTCAACTGGAACCTGACTCGACTCCGGAGGGTCAACTGAGACTCTCATCCTGTGCAGCGGCGCTGGGCAAGCAGCCATCTTGGGCCATGACTCTGGACAGGCGGCCCTCTTGTACTGTGGTGCTGGGCTGGCGGCCATCTTGTACTGTGGCGCTGGACCGGTGGCCAATTTGGGCATTGGCGCTGGACTAGCGGCCATCTTGTGCTGTGGCGCTGGACTGACGGCCATCTTGTGCTGTGGCGCTAGGCTGACGGCCATCTTGGGCTGTGGCGCTGAACCGGTGGCCAATTTGGGCATTGGCGCTGGGTTAGCGGCCATCTTGTGCTGTGGCACTGGACTGACGGCCATCTTGTGCTGTGGCGCTAGGCTGACGGCCATCTTGGGCTGTGGCGCTGAACCGGTGGCCAATTTCCCAGAATTCCAGTGTCTCTAACTGCGCCATCTCCTCCTGAGACACTGGATCATCCAGCCCGCCATTGAAATCGTTGTAGCCCATGCCCTCGGCCAGGGACCAGAACACCTGAGCCAGGGCACCCACTTCATTGCCCTCTTGGCGGAGGGCGATCAACCGAAGGTACTTGGTTCGCCGCTCCGCCATCTTGGCTGGGGAACGGAAAAATGACATACCGCTGGTTCCTACTGTGACGGAGTCCTTCTGTCACGATCGGTGTTACAAAGAACCACGGGAGAGGGAACCAATTGCAGGTAAGTCTTTTATTAAAGGGTAATCCAAATAGAGTAAACAGTCCAGGCAGGGGTCGAGACCAAAACATCCATCCAAACATAAACAAGACACGAACACAAGGCAAGGACAAGAGCTGACGGACATGAATTAAACATTCAACATTAAACAAGGACTCCGTAACACAGACTCAGACAGACCGGGTATAAATACACAGAAGGATAATGAGGGAACAGGAGAGAGGTGGGGAACAATCAATTACTAAACAGGAGGAAGGTGACCAAATAAGGGAACAGGAAGTGATAAGGAGAAAGACACCGTGAGAAAGGAGGACACCTAGTGGAAACCCAGGGAACACAACCCAGACACTGTGACACTCAATGCATGTAGGCATCTAGATGTGGTGAAGATGACTTGCTGAAGTTCAAACCGAGCATCAGAATGTGGAAGAAAGGGGACTTAAGTGACTTTGAATGTGAAATGGTTGTTGGAGCCAGACGGGCTGGTTTTACAGAGAATGGTCCGAAAAAGAGAAGATATCCAGTGAGTGGCAGATGTGTGGACAAAAATGCCTTGGATGTCAGAGGTCAGAGGAGAAAGGGCAGACTGGTTAGAGATGATAGAAAAGCAACATTAACTCAAATAACCACTCGTTACAACCAAGGTATGCAGAATGTCATCTCTGAATGCACAACACGTCGAACCCTGAAGCAGATGGGCTACAGCAGCAGAAGACCACACCGCTCCTGTCAGCTAAGAACAGGAAACAGAGGCTACAATTCTCACAGGCTAACCAAAATTGGACAATAGAAGATTGGAAAAATGTTGCCTGGTCTGATAAGTCTCGATTTCTGCTGCAAAATTCAGATGGTAGGGTCAGAATTTGGTGTAATGAACATGAAAGCATGGGTCCCTTTTGCATTGTCTCAGTGGTTCAGGCTGCTTCTGGTGGTGTAATGGTGTGGGTGATATTTTCTTGTCACCCTTTGGGCCTCTTAGTACCAATTGAGCATTGTTTAAATGCCACAGCCTACCTAAGTATTGTTGCCTGACCATGTCCATCCCTTTATGACTACACTGTACCCATCTTCTGAAGGCTACTTCCAGCAGGATAATGCACAATATCACAAAGCTCAAATCATCTCAGTTTTTTTTTGAACATGACAATAAGTTTACTTAACTCAAATGGCCTCCAAAGTCAACAGATCTCAATCCAATAGAGCAGCTTAGGGATGTAGTGGAACAGGAGATTCGCATCATGGATGTGCAGCCAACAAATCTGCAGCAACTGCGTGATGCTATCATGTCAGTATGGACCAATATCTCTGAGGAATGTTTCAAACACCTTGTTGAATCTATCCCACGAAAAATTAAGGCAGTTCTGAAGACAAAAGGGAGTCCAACCTGGTACTAGCAAGGTGTACCTAATAAAGTGGCCAGTGAGTGTGTGTATATATATATATATATATATATATATATGTATAATTCTATAATTTATTTTACGTCTTTTCGAAATGATAATACATAATTTAATACAATAACCACATACAATAAAAACAAAATACAATATAAATATGAATATGAATTATTATTAATATGCAAAGCTCTGTGATTTAATTTAGCCCAAATTAAAAGTAAACAGTAGAAAACTGTGAATATCAGTAAAAAAAAAGGTTTTTAAAAGAAGTAAAAAAACAACAACTAAAACTAAACAATTAGTGTTAAAAAACAGTCACAAAATAAAACAAAACATAAAATAACTGAAGTAAAAGGAAACCTAATTATTTCAGTTATATGTAATGAAATGTAACGTGCAAAAAAGTGCCTTTTCACTCAGAAAAACATTTTTATCAGAATTTTACTATGAAAGCACACTGGTTTAACAATTTACATGTTCATAGTAAAAAACATCATAACATATGCTTTACATTAAAAAAAACTATATTATCTTCAGTAAATTATATGTATTATGCCATTAAATGTAATATAATTCTGCACCATATTGGGCATGGTAACTTACAGTTACTAATAAAATGAATAACATTTAATGTTTAAAAGTTATTATTGTATTATTGTGTACTGTATTCATATTATTTATTTTGCATTTGTACATATTACTTTTTATGGAAAAAAATCACAAACTATTTAAGTGATTGTCCAAAGCTATGTAAACACAACCCTGATTAGCAAAGGATGCTGTCCACTTACACACTTGCTGTGATCTTGACACAGAATACCTTATCAGAGCTAATGTGTGTGTGACACAGACATTTGAGGGGATAAGCTCGGCTGAAGGGGCTGGAGTAGTGCTGAGTAAAGGATGGAAGAAAAGGAAGAGGAAAGTGGTGGGGTCTCTGGGACTGGAAGCCTCTTTGAAGTGATGAAACAGATCAATGAGCCAAAGACAGGCTTTGATGGCAAGACAGATCAGCTGACAGACAGTTCGGCGAAGCCTTGTTAGCATGATGAAGTGTAAGCTGGGGTGTGTGATCGCGTATGTTGTGACTGACTGACTGACTGGCAGACGCCACTTCCCTACACGCATATATCGCACTGAAAACAAAATGCTGAGCTTGTATGTGCATATGAGTGCATGTTTGAGCATTTGCCAAAGACCTAATGAAGCACACTATTCCATCGTTTGTGTGTAATTACAGAGCGGGTAGGTGACCTCAAAGGCAAAAGAGTCTCACAGTTCTGCAGAGTTTACCATGAGAGAGCAGGAGTCTGTCTCGCCTGGCAACTGCATCCCATAAACTGCACCGCACTTTCTAAACTGCATAGCAACCACTTAGCACAGACAGAAACAAAAATTCACTGCAGTGACGGGGGGAGGAGGAGGTAAAGACACAGAAAGGAGAGAAACAGAAGGCGTATGGAGGAGCGAGCAGGTGAAAAATTGACAGGAACGTTAGAAACAATGGACAAGACATATGAATATTTGAATATTTGGCTCTACGTGAACAATCTGCACTGTTTATCTTGCTAAGCTGGTGTCAGGTCTCTGCAATTTGCTATTGTGTTATTTGTTATTGCCTTTTTGCCTTAATGGAAAGGGAATGTGTCTGAACTTTGAGAGACATCAGAAACAAAAGCATTGTTTTCTGAAAGTGAAGATAATATTATATCATTCAGCAACTTTTCCATTACCCTTTCCTTCAAAGTGGTGATTCACAAGTGCCCTCACATGAGGGTGTAAAGCCTGCTCCAGTTCAGCCCTTTTTTTTGTCCTGCATCCTGTCTGATTGGCCGACGCTCCTAGACTGTAGCAGGAGGTAAAAAGTTACTGTAAATTATTTAATTACTTCTCTGCAAATGTCACAAAGACCTTATTTTTATGACGACCAGGTACCGACACACGCAAGCCCTTTTTCATGTCTCTGTCGTTAAGAAGTTTTCTCATGTGGGGAAACGGATTGTGATATATGCAAAAGCTTATTAGGTAAGAGCAATAATAGAGGAGCATTTCAGATGGGCCGATTCCGGATTCTACTGCACAGAAAATAAAAAGCGCAAGTATTGTTGGAGCTTTTTTTGACGAGGTTAGCATAAAAATGAGCTGATAGACTTGAAATTCCCAGGGCCAGGATGGGGTGAACTAAAGTGAACCTTACGCAGACTGGGCGCATTAAGATGCAGAAATACCAGATTAATGCGGGTGTAGCATTATAGTGATGTGAGTGAGGACCTTGAGAGCTGAGGGAGTACATAATTAGGTTGGGCTGCAGGAATCAACTTGAAACAATGTCCCGAAACCATGCAAAGCCAGCATACCGTCCCCTAAAATCAATGGACTATATATACATATATATATATATATATATAAAAAACATACAAAAATATATATTGAAACATATATAGAGAAAATATAAATGTAATAAAAAGATTGTAGAAGGAGATTTAAAAGAAAAACTACTTCTTAGAGAGGGTTTTTAGCATGCTGACAGTGTGACAGCAAAAATGGTAACTCTTACTGTCAACATGCTAAAACCCTCACAGAGTACTTGCCTCACTAAATTCATCCCATTTAAAGCACCGCTGACACAGCCAACAAATTCACTGCCTTCAACAATACATTTCAAGACAATTAATGTCAGAATACAAATGCACAAATGTATCTCACTATGAGCGTCGCATTAAGACGATATGTTAAGTTAAAAACATTTTTTAACTTTTAAAAACTCTATCTCAAGACTTCTGAGTTCAGTTCAGTTATTTTGTACTCTGTCTAGGTGTTAAGAACCCTGTTTCATGACGTGTGGTCAACATGAATAAGCCCTTAACCTGCATGGTTTTGCAGAGCTAACCATTAACAGCGATTTTGAAATTATCCATTTTTCATATTCCTGATATGGACACTATGGAAAAATAAGAATGTAAAAATAATTCTCAAAAAACCAACAGGCAGTGTAGGTTCTTCCCTCTGCAATTCTATCCCTATTGCAATGAGGTTTGAGTGCCTAGTGAATCTGATCAGATTTGTCTGAATTGGTGGTCCTTCCTGCAGTTACAGAGTACAGTAAGTTATAGAGTCACACACTCAATCATAGCCGGCTGCTGCTGTGCCATTATGGCAGAGAGGATGGACTTAAACTCCTTTGCTTGAGCCAATCACATCACACAAGGGTTCGTGCATGCACGCACACACACACACACACACACACACACTGCTGCCAAGCTCTCCAGATGATGAGCCTCGCTCCTGTGAATTACGTAAGAAGTGGCATAGGCATCCTCAGGCAATGTCTGTGTGTGTGTGTGTGTGTGTGTTAGGCCCAGCTCTACATGTCTGAAACTCAAAGTAAAACAAGTCACAAGCACTAACACACATAAATAACCACCACAGCCATGTCACAGCCAGTATATTTCATATCTCATGTGGAATCGTACTATGGGACACATCTTTAACAAATCTCACCAGTTTCAGAATTCTCAGCAACAGTGTAGCATCACTACTACTGATCATTAGAGACAAGATGAGATACCTTTCAAGCTGATGTGTAGTTAATATTGTGTGTGTTTACACTCTTCAATGTCCATTTTCCAATGGTCAATGGATGATTTTGTCTGTGTCTGTGAGCTAAAAAAATGCTATATAAATGCTATAAAATGCTATATACTATACACTATATACTATATCAAGCAATATACTATGAAAGTCTGTTTTTATGTGCCATTCAAAAGTTTGTGGTCATTAACGTTTTTTGAAGTTTTTGAAAGACATCGCTTATGCAAAACAATTTACAATAACTATTTTCAAGTATTTTAAAATTTCCTTTGATGGCAAAGCTGCATTTTCAGCACTCATTGCTCTAGTCTTTTAATTCAATATGCTGATTTGTACTCGAGAAACATCTTTGTTGTCACATTCCTCAGTTTAATGCATCCGTGCTGAATAAAAGTATTCCAAATTTATTTTTCATAATTGTGGATTTGTCTTATTTAACCTTTTTAACCCCTGAGACGGAAATGGGCTTTTATAGTATAAATGAAGAGTTTGGTTCCAAAACGCATTCAATCCATTTAGATTAATTTGAGTAAAAATTTGTTTTCTTTACCAACAAGTGGCAAAATGAAAACCACTATTTTCTGTTTCAAACTTTCACATAGCACCTTTAGGTTATAATAACATTAAAAATTAAAATCCAGGTTTTGATTTTCAAAGATTTTGAAATTTATTATAAAATTGTATTATTATTTTTTCCCAAAATGAAATAAATCCATGATACTTTTTTTTCTCAAAATGCAATAAATCCATTGAATCAATATGAAAGTTAACATAGTAAGTTGATCCACGTATGACAGCCTCTGAACTTGGTCAATACTAATTATATTATATCATAATCAATACTTATATACAGGCACTGGACTAAAAATACATCCGTCAGTCATCGCTTCTGAAATGAATTCAATGAGTCATCTTGTTAATGCTATAAATTAATTACAGCAATAAAATAAAATTTCATCATGAACAGGAACATGAACAACATCACATTAGACCACAGAAATTAAAAAATTACATTTCCCTTACATTCAACTTCTAAAAGTGCATTCATCTTTGCCATGTTTTATTCTTTTAGTTGACTAGTGCTATCTGCTGTATTAACAAAAACATAAATGGCATTAATAAAAACACTTACACTGACAAGCTACGCAATATCCCGCTCATAATCGAATGTGATTTATCTAATGAACACAATATAGCACAGCTTGTCAGTGATCTACAGCCCTGTGTATTAAATGTCACTCCATCTAAAAGCCTGTGATGGAGATACTATTAATACTGACCTGTACTATTAATCACAGAATCGGCTTTACTTACGAGATGCGGATGACAATCACATGCAATTTATCGTGCAGCCATTGTTTGTTGATCACAAAGTACAAATTAGAGGATTAAAACTAAGATGCGGCGTGTATTCAAAGTGTGCGTGGAACGGTGCGCTGTGATTGGTTGTTACTGTTTACGGTGTGTGGAATGGTGCACTGTGATTTGTTGAGCGGATATATCGCATTCTGCAAAAAAGGTAGTCGCAGTTTTGGAAAAAACGGGAGAAAGCATGACCTAATAACTCTGCGAATATCACATTTTGCATAAAATAAAAAATTGACTTTTCAATACCGACCAGAAACAATACGTGGAACAATACAGAAACAACGTGGGGAAGTCATGGGCTTATGGTAAGAGAGTCGGACTCGCAATCGAAGGGTTGTGAGTTCGAGTCTTGGGCCGTATTGTATCTCTGTATTGTTCCAATACGTGGAACAATACAGAAACAACGTGGGGAAGTCGTGGCCTAATGGTTAGAGAGTCGCAATTGAAGGGTTGTGAGTTCAAGTCTTGAGCTTGCAGGAATTGTAGGTGGGGGGAGTGCATGTACAGTTCTCTCTCCACCTTCAATACCACGACTGAGGTGCCCTTGAGCAAGGCACCGAACCCCCAACTGCTCCTCAAGCACCGCAGCAAAATTGGCTGCCCACTGCTCCGGTTGTGTGTTCACTGCTGTGTGTGTGCACTTTGGATGGGTTAAAAGCAGAGCATGAATCACTTTACTGATTTTGGAGCAAACATTTTTTTTTTTTTTTAATGGCGTTTACTGGAACCAAACTCTTCAAATGTAATTGCATAACATCCTACCTACTAAAATGACACCATCTAACGTTAGTTGTTTTTTGAAGGAAGCATAAATGTGTTCTTCACAGCCTATGACATCCCACAATCTTGTGCCTGCAGTTCAGTGGTGGGTGGAAAACATACAAATAGTCTCTGTAGGAACGATCTACAGGAAAAAATTTACTTAGAAATACATATATATATTTTTTTTTACCCAACAACTTCATTAATGTTGTAGTCTTTAAATATTTACTTGGTTATGTCTAAAACTTGCTTGAATTTGTTCTACATCACTAGATGTGATATTACATGTATAATGAGATATCGTCATAGAAAAATACTGTTTGATTGGGTGGAAAGTTTGCAAGGTTTCGGTCTTCATATCTTTACATGACATTTTATTCAAACACATTCATTACAAGTCCTGAACATGATCTCTTTAATAATCCGTAACCTATAATGGAGACGAAGCTTGATCATTGTGACATATGTCTTCTTTAGAAATAAATACCCTTCATTAAATTTGAATAGATCATCATTGTGAATAAAATTATCAGACTCACAGTGGGTTATATTTTTAATTACAGTGATTATGACTGTCAGCAATCAGTGTTGGAGACAAATGTGTGCATAGCAGCCAACAATCTAACAGTCTACTGCAGCAGAGGAAGTGCAAATACTCAGGATACTATTTAAAATGTATCTGCTTTACCATGAGGTCATCACACTACTTTTTGCATGTCTGTGTGTGTGTCTGAGAGGTTGATCAATAGATTTGCGTGAGAGCTGTACAGTCTTAGGGCCCGCAAGGCTAGCTGAGTTATGAGTCTGTCATTCTCTCCCCTCTGTGCCTGATAATACAATTCTCAGAGGACAGGGACCACCCAAAACTGTCTGCTACACAATAACCACCATTTCACCACCCGCATTTTAATTATTCAGATGGTATACCACCAATACTTAAATCAGTAAAAGGTTGTTTAAAGCAAAAGAGTGTAAAATAATTTGTGGCACTCTCAAAACATTGCCCAATACAGCAAAATTGGCTCAACCAATGGTGTAAGTTTGGGAGCAGGACTATATGTTTGACCATCCTGTGGCAGACAGTGGGAGCTTTTCTTTTGGTGGTTTCCTTTAATGCAAATACTTGAAAACTACATTCTCTCTCTGTCTCCTATCTTTCGCAACATCTGACTGTCCTGTCACTTTCTGCAATCTGAAGCGAGCTGTGGGAAGCAGAAAGCTTTTGGGACAGCAGAGCATTTACCCGTTGGCCTAAGACTGAAGACTCTCCCATCCCTCCCTCTGCTCTAATATTCTGGATGATTTTGCCAGGATTCAGTCATTCTGGACTCTTGATCTGCCACTTTCAGTCATTCTCAACTGGGGAGAAGTTTACATAACTGCAAAACAGATCTTCACGCTGCACACTGACACACTGAGTGGCATAAGCTACACACACTAATGTGATCTAATTAGCATTCATATAGGTATTCATAACTTACTTGTGCATCTAGCACATTCATATGCTTGGACAGAGACTAAACTGTACAATATCAATGCAATGGTAGCATCTAAAACTTTAGAAACAATTTTTGCATTTTGAACTAAATAGGGACAGCTATGGCCTAATGGTTAGAGAGTTGGACTAGTTACCCGAAGGTCACCAGTTCAAGTCTCGTTGCTGGCAGAAGGTGTAGATGGGGGGGAGTGAAGTGCCCTTAAGCAAGGCACTGAACCCCCAGTTGCTCCCCGGGCGCTGGATATATAGCTGCCCACTGCTTCAGGTGTGTGTTCACTTCTCACTGCTGTGTGTGCACTTGGATGGGTTAAATAATGAGCACCAATTCCGAATATGGGTTACCATACTTGGCAAATGTCACGACTTTCACTTTTTTTCACTTTCAAATGGAAATAATTAGGTGGGTTTTATTGTATACCTATGTTCAAATGTTTGAGCTTTGTTTGATTTTTTTTTTATATTGTTCACGAATGAATTTATATTATACAAAATAGAGTAAAAACAATAATACTGTGAAATTTTATTACCATTTAAAATAACTTTTCTATTTAATATATTTTAAAAAGTAATTTATTTCTGTGATGGCAAAGCATAATTTTCAGCACTTACACTAGTCTTCAGTAACTGATTTGGTGCTCAAGTAACATTTCTTATAATCAGTGCTGCTGCGCTGTTTAATATTTTTGTAGAAACAGTTCAAAAGAATAGCATTTATTAGAAATATTTGAAACAATATTTTGAAACTGTTACTTTTGATGAATTTAATGCATCCTTGCAGAATAATTTATTTTGCATTGTGCTGGCAAAGCTTGTGTTTTTGCACCAAATTTAATGCGTCCTTGCTGATTAATTTCTTTAAAAAAAAAAAACCTGACCCTAAACTTTTGAACGTTTGAAAGGCTTCATGTTTCAAAAGCAGTCAGTTATGTTTCATTGTCACACATTTACATTTATATTGAATCATTTAGCAGATGCTTTTATCAAAAGCAACCTACAAATAGAAGCAATCAGACCAACAAGAGAGCAACAGTACAGAATAGAATAGAATAGAATAGAATAGAATAGAATAGGTAAGTGCTAGTATTAATTGGTCAGGTGCTGACGAAAAAGATGTCTTTAGACAATTTTTTGAAAAAGGCTAAATACTCGACTGCCAGACACACAGATATTTCTGAAATAATATCTACCAATATAAATTAGATAACATTGCAAACATAACAAAATACTATGAGATATGTACCATGTATATCTGACCAGAAATACCAGTGTAACCTAAGTCAGTCACAGTTTTGCTAGTCCAGCCGAGATTTGTCAACTAACTCAATCTCTTTATCTTAATAACAGAGACCAAAATCATTCACAAAATCATAGGCAAACCAACCCATTCAGATGAATCCTGAGATTTCTTTTGCATTGCCGACAGCTCAGGATGAGACGTGAAGAAAAAAGGAAAGGACGGTTGCACTAATCACAATTTGGAGTCTCTTAGGGAGATTTTCACTTGCCCTCATCCTACGGCAGCCGACATTTATCTGATCACAGTCGTTCAAAGAGGCTAAGTATCACCAAACTCCTCTGAGAGCAAAGACGATCCGTTTCTAAAGAGGCTGTTCTCTGAAGAGCCGCCACGTATCAATTTCCACCAATATCACTCGGTGTCAAGCGAGCTGTTCTTCTGACTTGACTGACAGCAAATTATGCCATAGTGACGGCAGAGGAAATATTTTCAATTAGAGCCACACTCACTGTGAAAAGTAATGTCATGCCTCTGTGTGTACGAATGAATTGGGGAACAGGGAAATTCATTTCAAAATTAAAGGCCATCTATTTGAATATTTGAGTGTGAATGGAGATTTTGATCAGACAGGAAGTTCTTTGCCGTCTCTGAGGTGGGAATAGACATTAGTGACTTGTTCGGTTTAATTAATATCTGAATTTCTGTCCTAGGAATTATTCACTCAGGGGATGAGAGAGTCACTGAACTAATGTGATGTGCCTTACTGATCCCAGATCCCAATCCAGTTACAATAAACGTTGTTTTACAAAAGACTTATGAAAGGTCTGACTGACAAGCCATGACAGCAGATCAACTCACTTAAGCACAACAACTGGCATCAATTTAAAGCAGATTAAGCTTGTTTTGTTGTGGTGTAGCATAATGTAGTCACATTTCAGACAGGCAAAACTACTGTAACAGTGGGTCATTCGTGTCCTAATTAATTTGTCATGAACTTGACAGTGACAACCTTTAAACACAGCTAACACCTGATAACACAACTGATAATGAAACTAAATACTTACTCACAGGTTCACACTGCATCTGAAACACAGCATACATGCTATTTAATTTCCATTGTGAAAAGGATACAATCGTAAAGCTCCACTCTGAGTCCCGATGGCAAGGATTTTCTGGACGGGGTCGAATGCCATAGAGGAGGGCTGATAGGGAAAGCCATGGCGCACAGTCTGAGAATCAAATCAGAACAGAAAAATGTTTTTAAAAGCACATAATGTAAAGTTTTGGGGCATAAACACTACAGTAATTTATTTCAGGAAGTCAGCAATCAAACTATTTTAAACTTATTTATTTTTAATCGTTTGTTTTCATTTTATTCACCCAATTTATCTATTGTTTTATTTTATTTATCAATTTTAAAATTGCTTCATCATTTTTAATGTAACATATGTTTTACACAGTGTTGTTAATGTTAACTTAAACTAATAAAAAATAGTCCTTAAAATAAAGCTGAAGTAAAAAATAACAAATACTTAATAAAATATTTTTAAAAGGCAACTTTTTAATTTTTAAGATGAAGTGCTAAACCTACTAAAACTTAAATAAAAATGTAAGATTTATAGAAATATTGGGGGGGGGGGGGGGGGACTAATAAAAATATAACAGCTTGAATATGAAAACTGAAAACCTAAAAAAACAAAAGCTAATCCAAAATACTAATACATACTAAAATATAATATTAAAAAGTTTTTACACAGTATTATTTTACATAGTATTTACATTATTTACACTCTTATATAATGATATGAAGGATAGTGGCAAAGCATTGTGCATGTGTGCAGTCAAACAACCCTCCAGGGACAATTCAAAATCAATTTCAACTGAATATATCCATCTATTTAAATACCCAGATCTTTGAACTGCTCGAACGATCCTGATGTGCAGAGAACAGAGAGCTTGCTGAATTGTATCCAGAGAACAACAATGGTTGACTACAGGTTTACAGTCCTGGCTTCTGCTTAACAGCTGTCATAGTCTCACCCGGTCTGTGTAGTAAAACCTAGAGGGTGTCTAAATTGACAGCAATTCTGAGCATCAAAAAACACCTATAATGCGGTTTAGCTAGGCAGCTCACTGTGTTTAGAGACAGCCTTTCTGTCTCTGGATGTTTGTTTAGTGGCTAAAGCCGGTTACGTAAGCGGCGCTCGCAGGGACGGGTACCTGTCGGCGAGCTACGCAGCAGCAACAAGCCTCACTTCATCCTTCCCCATCTCTCTCGTTTCGTTTTCCATCTTTCTACTGATTATGTCTACTAATTAAATATTAACCTAATCCAGTGTATGTGTCTGTTTAATTTCAACCTGACAAAAATACCAAAGCCTGTGTAAATGCACTCATGTAACCTCGTTGCAAATTATTAAACGAATGGTTATTAATTAGAGAACAGTATTTTAAGAAACTGCATTAATATCGTGCATGTGACCATTTTTCTAAAAAATTGAATATTTATTTAAGTCAAAATTCCTCACAGAAATCATTCTCTTCAGAACTCATTTAGCGCTTGATAATAACATACTTAATGATAATGCCATCCGTATAATAATTATTAGATGGCGTCGTCAGGATTCTGTTTTTTATTTATTTATTTATTTTGCCTTCAAAGACTGACAGCAGCACGAGCAAATAGCATTCGAGTGCGGGCTGTGAAGAAGCCATTTATTGGTTGGATCTGTGCGAATACACCCCCTTCAATGAACGAGTCGTTGTTTGGACTGAACGAAATCAATGCATTCGTTTGCAATTCGTGATTGTATGCTGAAAATGAGGCAAGGGTGTAATTGTAAATATATTAGTATTAACTGATAAAATAATGCCCAGCAGTCAACAAAACGGATGCTAAAATGACAATTATGCTGTTATTTGGGATTTTTGTAGTGTCTCAGCATATCTCTCGACACAAATTTAAATATAGTGTAATAAGATTTGTGAAGGACTCTTTGTTCAAACGAATCGGTTGAGTAAAAGATTCAATGGCTCACTCATAACACAAAAGCCAGTTGTCGCCACCTACTGTATAACAAAGTCACCTACAGTAATGCTGAATGAACGAATCGATTTAGTGAACTGATTCAAATTTTTTATATAAATTAAATTTCCTATCCCAGCTGCAAAGCTGTCATTCTCCTACAGTTTCCACACAAACATGAGTGGGCTCAAAATCTAATATCGCATTCATTTGGATGTTGCTTTGCACAGAGCGCGATAGATGAGAAGAGAGCCTCGACATTTCCCACTGAGAACTATTAACTTCATCCACTGTGCTGCCAGATCTAATCCAGAGAGGGCAGCTAAACCCACCAACACTTCAAACTAGGCCTTTTCTTTACACATTGGACACACTGGTGTCTTAAAACCTCGTGATCTGCCTACCTAGACAACATTTTGGGAACCTATGATAGCCCAACATGATCTTTAGATACACATACTGTACAGTGTGTATGTGTGTGTGTGTGTTTTCAAAGAGAGTCAAGAATGGTGCTGGGTTTAAAAGAAAATACCAGCAAATTACACATTAATCCCAGCACAGTAAATTATGCAAGAAACGGGTTGTTTATATCCCCCCTCCCTCTACTCTAGCATCGCAGCTTCATTCTATAACCACACAATATTTAGACGTTTCAATTAAGCAGCATGTTTAACAGTCAACATTGTGAGGTGGAAACGGAAGTATGGCCAGCTAAAGTAACCGTGTTGGTAATGTATAAACGAATCTCTATGTCACGCATTAATATTTTACGCATTTGTGCGCATTTTCCAAACACAGAGTCAGCTCTCTCAACGCACAGCTTGTGAAAAGAAAAGAAAAAAATCATTTAGTCTAGGTTTGAGGGGGCAGAGTATGATAGTACAGTGTGTAACATTACACAGGCTAACATATACGAGCGTTTTAATGTAAAAACACATTCCAGTGCGCAATCAGATACTGGACACTGTTGCTTGAAATAAACCATACGAATGACATAATAACGCTGCCATACAGATTAAAGTTAGGTTTTTTCATTAGCTACAACATCATGTGATGCATCACATCCAGCTACCAACCAGAAAACACACACGTTATCTATTTTATACTAGTAGGCTATATAATCTAGTAAGCCTGTGGATAATGTGTAAAACACAGCATGTACTAAGTGGCGAGGTTTAAGAAACACACAAACACACACATCAGGGGATGTTGCACATTCACTTGTAAGCTTCCCCACCTTGCAGAGCTGGAAGTGTTCAGACTGGAGTGTCTCCGGGATGAGCTCGTTCTCCTTGGCCCCGGGTTGAGAGGATGGAGAAGGGGACGACACGGCCGTCAAGCCGTCCAGCACCTTACGGATATTAAACTTCTTCATTTTCCCCCCAGTGCGAGTGACGGAGGGGGACGGGAGCACCCGAGTCGAGATCAGCCGTGGATGCTGAGGGGGGAAGCCGCTCTCGCTCGTTTCTGCAGCACGTCTCTTTAAACCTCACATTTTAAAAGTGTTCGCAGTGTCCTCCATGGCTCAAGGCTTCGGGTTTGAACGTTGATTTGATTGTTGTTGTTTTTTAGTACCGTTTGTGGGGTGTCCGTTTATTCTGACTCGGCGTCCCGCTGCGTCTCGAATTCCCTCTATCCTCTCTCCCACTCTCTCGATCCCCTCGGCTCTTCAATCAACGCGGAAACATCGCTGCAGCGCCGCGCATGCGCACTACAGACTGAATGACTATTAAAGCGGCCTTCCAAACGCTTTTCCCGGTGACCAGGCAAGACTGTGGAGCACTGAGTGAGAGACTAGCGTCACATTGCAGAAATGAGGGGCGGGACTCTGCACCTGAAACCGCAGGGACGCAGAATGGAAAACGCATCAGCTTCTCTAGCTTGATCAGTTCATCAGGTTACCATGCACTCTGTAAAATGGATTAGATAGGGCTTATCCATCTTATCTTATCTTATCTTTATTTATTTGTTTGTTTGTTTGTTTATTTAATGATATGATTATTTTTGAAAGTTATTTTCTCTATAGGCACATACCTCACAGTCTTGGATACCAAAAGCTATCCATGGATGTTCTCTACAGTAAGAAGAACAGTTATGAAAAATCTGCACATTTCAGGCATGAATTTCAGGCCTACATATAAAATGATTCACAGATATTTCTTGAGATGATATACATTTCTAGTTATATTCAGCTCTAAAATATATTATTATATATATTATTATTATTAAGTGATGATATGATATCTAGTTTGTCTCTGTCGATGATATGAAGTCTAATATAATCTCATTGACAGAGACAAACTGGCCTCAACCAGAAAGGCATTGCTTGCTGATCGCAAAGAGTAAACTTGGCCTTCATTAAACAAGACCTTCATTAAACAAGGCCACATGTCCAAATCAATTACTAGCAACACAGTCCTAAACAGCAGTGACAAGACTGATTGTTGAGTCATTATATATATATATATATATATATATATATATATATATATATATATATATATATATATATATATATATATATATACAATATATATAGTATGCAATCTGAATCACTGTAAAAGTCATGGCAAAGTCACAGAAATACATTGGTCAAAATGTGTGGAGTGCTGCAAACTGAATTAGAAAAGATTATTGAACACGTTGACCGTTTTAACATTTCCAATAGTGTGTCAGACTATGGGATAAGTAGCTCAATGGAAACTGCCATTAGATAACATTTTATTGTAAACAGCATATTAAACGTGCATTTTCTGTAGAGTTTGAAACTCTTTGTATTGTGAAAAGCTTAATAGATGTGAACTGATTAGTCTTTAAGCTACATTTAAACTGGACAACTATTCAAAAAAATAAAAAATATTAAATTGTTTTTGCAAAAGAAAACTACAAGTGTATAAAATCTATTCACTCTTGTCTGAATGTATATCTGTATGGCTTCATTGTGTTAAATCATTTACACAAAAGCTGTAACTATAAATGTGGATATGCCAATGTTAGTTTGGAAGATATCATTTATTTCTCATTTACAGTTTGAAATCAACGTGAATCCACCACTAGAGAAAACAATAATTTGTGCAATTGCAATTAGACTTTTAACTAGATTTATAATCTGAAAACAGACCATTATAAAGGTTTGCCAACTATCTAGCTCTGTATTTACTTTGGTATGTCTGATGTGAGATAGAGAGGGTAAGAAAATAGAGGTCACAATGGCTCAACAATCAGTCTTGCCACTGCTGTTTAGGACTGTGTTGCTAGTAATTGATTTGGACATGTGTCCTTGTTTAATGAAGGCCAAGTTTACTCTTTGCGATCAGCAAGCAATGCTTTTCTGGTTGAGGCCATGTCTCTTTCAGTGAGATTATATTAGACTCTATCATATCATCGACAGAGACAAACTAGATATTATAATCATTCAATGTTAGTTTTTAAAACCTAAAGGGCCTAGTAGCAAATTACAATGTTATAGCTCAATAACAGAAAAATAACTGCTATAAATGTAAATGTAATTTAAATAAATGGCCGTAAAATAACATTTCACCTGTTTTTATAATAAACAGCATTTCAGAGAGGTGTTTTACAAATACATATCTAGACTGGGTCTGTCATATTTTAAGATTAAAATAAAGAAAGGTAGGTCAACCAGCACAGCATGACGCTAGCAACCTCAAGGTTATGGGTTTAAATCACAGGGAATAAACAAACAACTTTTTTTTTCTTTTACTTGGATTCAGTTGTAAAGGATAAAATCAATAAAAGGATAATGCATACATGTACATTTAGGATCACTACGCACAGTTTAGATTACATATCATAACAAAATAGGGTATTATGGTCTGAATAGTGACTTTAAAAAAAGTCATAGCATATGTAAAAAGTCATAGTATATGTAAATAATGTCACCTAGTTCTCATGACAACCACACTGATGAAGACAAACAGTAGGCCTTCACCCGGTTTGGAGATCCCTTTGAGACACTACCCTTTCATATTGTAACGATGGAGATAAGCATCACATGCATTTCCTTTTCAGGCCCCAGGAGAGACTGAAGAGACCCTTATAAGGTAAGGGCCGTCCTCGAGTAAGTATGAGGCACTGACCAATCACCTGCTCACTACAAACACAAAACACTCCATAAACCACACACTGGAACATCAATGACTCCATGTTTCTCAATCACTCTGTTCCCTTTTATTCATGATAATAAAGAGAAAGAGTTTAGTATTCAGCATTAAGTGGGTATGTGATTTGTAAGCTTTGATAAGACCCTGCCACTGATGAATATTTGGCTATTTCGTTAAGGAGAGGCCAGAGTTTACAGAAGCATGACTAAAGCAAGGTGCTCGCTTGCTGGCATTGGAGTCATTCAAGAAGCCAAAACCCCCTTTAATTACAGATGCAGCATTGCAATTTAGCGTGCACCAGTGCATGATCACCATAAAACTTTTTTTTTTTTAATGTTCATTATTTAGTCATAGCACCATATTTTAGTGATGCTTGATAAAAATGTAAGGTTTAAAAATGTATTATTTCCATATTTGTTATATGTGATAAATACAGGGTAATTATCTGTCTAAATTTGAAATATTTTGTGATATATATATATCGCAAGTGGTTGAGTAAAATGTATTTATTTATCTATAGAAATTATTATTTTATGCATTTAGCAGACGCTTTTATCCAAAGCGACTTACAGTGCATATTTTAAAACCTAAATTATATTACATTTATAATTCACATCTCTATTTCTCCCTTATCAAAAATATTTGAAGAAAAGATTTACTATGCAAATATACATACATCTTCTGTGATTGAACACAGGGGTTTAAACTAAGGTGAAATGTAAAGTGTGTTTAATATTGAACTGAATTATAAGGAACAGTGTATTCAAATTAATCCACCCCTAATCCTACAGAGGAAAGACTGGATGTGACATGGCTTTAAAGGGACATCATTAAGACTATAATAACAAATAAACTCACACATCTACACACACAAACACACAGCAGAAGTCATTAGCGAAATGCATTACGAGAGCTACATTTACATTTCAAATAGGCACTGTTATGCTTCCTAACACATTGCCAAATTGTTTAGTCTTTAGTTTACAGTCTGTAAGTGGTTCTCAGAAAAGAGATCTTAAAAAATTCACCCATGTCTATGTATGCCAGTTCAGTCTGTGTACTTCATCTGCTTCATGAACAGATGTTGATTCTGTACCATTGCCTTAAATAATGCATCAACAGCATCTTAATGAACAGAGAAGGCATGTGAGTTTTTGATTTGGAGAGAAAGTAATATCTGCAGCAACTTCAGCAAACAATCCCAAATGTATTCTGATGTAGAAAGTAAAGATTAAATTTAGAGTCAAAAAATGTTTTGTCATTTACTCTCACTTGTGTCATTTCAAACCTGTTTGACATTCTTTCTTTTGTATAGCACAAAATATAATCTGAAGAACATTAGGGTCCCAGCAATACTGGACCCCACTGACATTCATTGTATGGACAATTTTTTTTAATATATTATACAGATGAAAGGAAGTCATACAGGTTTGGAACAACTATCCCTGCAAATATCAATTATATTTGTGTCTCATAGAGGCCCTTGACTTGAAGAGTTACAGAGACTGAATTTCTCCTCTAATAAATTATATTTTCAAGCAAGGAATTTCTGTTTTGGGTTGTTCAGTTTTGTAGTTGCAAGTATATAATTTAGGTGGATGAGTTTTCTTTAGCAAAATCAAACCATATGCATTTAGAAACATCGAGGTAAAATCCACATTTTGCGAAAATAAGTGTTATAATTAACATTGCATGAAAACAACATAAGACTACAGTATGGTAGAGTATGTACCCACTTAGTTTGCCAGGTAAATGTGTGTGGGTTTACAGACTTGACAACAAAAAAAAAGTCAGTGCTATGAGGAGGAACATTAGTAAAGACGATGTCTCATTTGCCCTCATTGCAACATCTGCTATCAGCAGAAATAATCAACAGATGTGATAAGACACCCATCAACAATTCTCAGCACACACGCACACACACATACAGATGAACTCACTGTGATGACTAAACTGCAGGCTGCTGGCAATGACACTAAAACATCCATCTTTGAGCTCTGGGGGGTAGACCTGTAATGTAAATAGCACAATAAGATACAGAAGGACAGCAAAATTATGCTAAAAATAAAGCAGACTGTTTCGAATGACAGAGGAAATATAGACATATTATCATGTGCTTGATTAAATAATTAATATAAGAAGTATTATTCATACACAGTGGACTATAAATCCTGTGATTGACTGAAGGGTCAACCTGAACTGATAAGGTCAAATATGGAGTGTAAAATGTACATTTTTGAGGTGATCAGAGTTCTTAATTTGAAACATTTGGCCTGATATGGTCTAAAGTGAGTTAATTATGAACTCCAGGGCCTGTATTACACAAACCTTCTAGAATCAGTTTATCTTGATGATTTAATTTAGGATCTCATTTTAGACAAAAGCTATTACAGAAGTTTCTGTAATATGGCTCTGAAAGCAGTATCTGAGTGTACACCATCTCAAGCACAAAAATGAAGAAAATTGAAAAAGTGATTTCCAAAGGTTGAATGGCATGACTTGTGTGTTGTCAGGGTTTAAAATAATACCATTACAGTTTCCGCTTACAGCACATAAGGGCAGCCAGCGTGACCTCTGTTCTTTCAGCTCTCATCATTCTTGGCCAAGTCAGAAAACTATTTCAAAGTTTGCTGTCAGCAACTCTCGGAACAAGTATAAGATGTTAAATGGCAGTATGTAAGGGCATTTTCTAACATCTTTACCTATAATTGCCAGCAACCAGTCTGATCAAACACCTCCCTGGTTTAAGATAACTTTAAACGACAGCAATCAATCACTCAGTCTGATGGGAGAGACAACCTCTCCACCCTCTACCAATTTTTCTATGGTTTCTGTGGTTGAGACACACTTAATGTTAATATTATATGACTGATCCTCTCAGATAGTATGCTTCAGCTAGGGAGTGAGATGACAAGCAAGACAGCTGACATTAAGTTTAGTTAGGGTTTAGCTAAGGTGAATCTGTCAATCACAGTGAACTGTAGGAGTCATTAAACAACCTTGGCCATGTCTTCCATTCTGTTCCACTTAGGAAAAATAAATGGTTTCATAACTAAGGGTTAAAAATGCTAGCGCCCTATGAAAATGATGAGAGCTTTGGGCCATTACTAATGCAGTTATGAAACCTTCTCAATTAAGTGCCGTCATTCAGATTGTGTTATCAGAGGCTATACAGAAAGTCCCTTCATAACACATTACGTGCCCAAATGATGCACAATTCCAGATAGGGATTCTGTCTAATAGCTGTCAGCACACAATTATTTTCTCATTATATAAACAGCAGGGATTTATCTCATAAACCAATACTGGTATAGGTCCACCTGAAGATTTAGGTGTCAATTTACTGCTTTGGGAGTCTATGCACCGCACATATTCCTGGTGTTAATTATCAGGGCTTAGTAGCAGATCTTCTTTAATATAAGTTTATCATTTGATTTCATTATTAACTGAGAAAAAATATATTTTAACAATGTATTTTTGTGTCTCTTAGGATTCAAATTTAAAGCAATGCTTATCTTACCTCCACTCCAACATGACACAAACCAATATAATGTCACTTACTGCCCTCGTCCTGATCCTGAGGTGAATGTGTGAGAAGAAAAAGACATGGGGGAAAACATAAACACTACAATTAATATTTGTACTCTTTGTCTAATCTCCACAGTGCCGTCAGAAAGAAGGCCACGTCTGGCTAATATGAGACATTAATGATTTTATGTTATTTTTTTATTAATTCTATAGTCCCTGAGTGCCAAACCACAATTTAAATAAATAAAATAAATACATTTATTTAAATTGTGGTGTGTGGCACTCAGGAACTAGAATTACATCTTCCTCAAACCTTATACTGAGCTGACTGGACTGCAGTGCAAGAAAATAAGTCATGTTTTGTGAGTACATGTGGTTTAGTGGATTAGCTCCCTCATATGATTTCTGAGGATATGAGGGTTGGTATAGCTGGAGGAGAACAGATTGCAGGCTGAGGAGAAAAGGGAACACACCTACACACACAATTCCCAGACCCTACATCACTTCAGAAGTCTTGCTTCACAGACAGAGAGAAAAACACCCCAACTCAGGTTTGTGTGTCTGTGATTGTTTTAGGGATGAGAAAACAACAGAACAGTGAGATTTAACCTCAATTATTCTTATGAGCAGAGACATTTTATGAGAGGCTGTGAGTAATGCTCTAACCGTCAACTGGATTGGAAGAATATCTCCTGGAGCAGGCCTCCCTAAACCTCTAGAAAAAGAAAAAAACAAATGCAACCTTACAAACAACTGAGGTAACTTTGCTAAATGAAGTTGGCAGGAAATGTTCTGATTCCATGCAGCATTCCATTTAAAGATACAGAGGTTTCACACATTAGTCTGAATTGGAAACAGAGACATCAGTGGCATCAATCAATATATTGTCAAAGAAAAACCCTCCTTGAACAAATTAAAATAGGAGTTTTGCCATTTATATACACTTCATGTTTCTGGAAAATTATCTAAAATGTTGATGACTCATCCTGCATATGCACTTTTGTCCAATCGAATTTACATTGAGCTTTCACTTATAATCACCTCAAACTGACTAGCATGTCATACAATGTTCATGGCTGTGACATAACTAAAGTCGGTTAGCTTTGTTTTTTAAAAGAGGATTCCATTGATATGCAATTCTCAAATATCAATAGAAAATGTCAACACGGGAAAAAGAAATATGCTCATCAATGAATATCTCATGGTGGCTGTGTGGTAGAATATATAAGCTTTTTTTAACTAGAAAAAAAATCTTGGAATCCAAACAAGGATCTAATTAATTTAAATATAATTTTATATTTAAAGTACGTAATAAATTGCCATTTAGAAATAGGTGTGAATGTAGGAACAATAATATTCCGGAACTACTCTTGCCGTGTGTTTTGAAAAACAATATCCACCACTCTGAGACAGGCTGTCCTTCAGAGCTGCTCAGATCAATCCTGACAGTAACCATTTAAATAAAAAAGCACCGAGCAAGACAACCTGACAATGAAAGGTGACTCTGCATGCTAATCTTAAAGAAAATCTTATCTCAATAAATTTTCAAAAAAGACAGACGATGCAATATTTGTAATTGAGTGACTGACTATTTTATTGCTATGAAGTTTTGGCCGTTCAGATCACTTCCTCTTGCCCCCACTCTTACGTCCACTCGACTGGACTACAGTAGGGATTTTCTCATGCTCAACCTGTTCAACTGTTACCATAGGTGGATCTTCCATTTTCTTATGTGACAGCTCCTTTAGGATGTGGGAACAGAATGCCTCACGAGCCTGCAGCATCTTTCGCCAATATGCATCCATTGTGTCCTATATTGTGCTTTTTTCCTTCAGCACAATATTTAATAAAATGACTGCACTATATGGTAAAAATAAAAAACAAAAAATTTTGTGTTGTGTAAACTGCAATTATAGTATCAACACGTCACAAGTTTCCAACTGTCGTTTCACCTTTTTCCTTAAGTGCAATTTTTTCCTGTTTACGCTGTTCCAGAATATTGTCCCAGATCAGGCAGAAACTTTGCAACGTCTCAGAGCGTTCTCTCCTCTGCTCCTTCTTTAACACTTCTTCCTTCAGACGAGGCTGTGGCAAAGACTTCCTTCAAACGAAAAGAGAGTGAAACAATGAGAGAAAGAGAGGAATATTACCACTCAAAACTTTGGGGTCTGTATTTAAAAAACTTTTTTTTTTAATCAAGGAGGCATTAAACGTTATTAAGTATTTTGTATGTTGTTTGTTGTACATTGTTAAAATTTTCATTTAAAATAAATGCTCTTTTGATTCTATTCGTCAAAGAGTACTGAAAAAAAGAACTTATCACAGTTTCCACAAAATAATAAGCAGCACAACTGTTTTTAACATGGATAATAATAAGAATTGTTTTCTAAGCCCAAATCAGCATTAGAATGATATCTGAGGAATGATGTGACACTGAAGACTGGAGTAACCGCTGGAGTAATTCAACTGTGCCATCACAGGAAATAATTACATGTGTGTATGTGTTGTACCTGATAAATGGTGTATAATCAATATAATCTTTGTCAGCATGAACTCTTCACTGGTTGGGAATGAGGTTGAGTGTATACAAAATACAAACATTAAAAATATCAAGCCGTGCACTAAACATATAAACTGTATTAAACAAACTGACTTTGTGTATTTTTCTGTGTAACCTGTCTCAGCCATACTGGGCTCTTTATTCTCTGCATGTCCTTACAGCTTTTTGAGATGGGCCTGATTGTCACGACCGGTGATGCAAGGAAACACGGAGAGAGAACCAATTGCGAGTAAGTCTTTTATTAAGGGGTAATCCGAAGAGAATAAACAGTCCAGGCAGGGGTCGAAACCAAAACATCAATCCAACATAAACAAGACACGAACACAAGGCAAGGGCAAGAACTGACGGACATGAATTAACATTCAACAACGACTCCGTGACACATACTAAGACAGACCGGGTATAAATACACAGGGAGAGACAGACGCTAATGGGGAAATGACTGAGTGCAATGATAGGTAACTAGTGACAGCTGGGTGCAATAATTAAGCAGAGGATGTGAGGAGTGTGGTTCATAAGGTGACAGACACCGTGGGTAAGGAGGACATCTAGTGGATACCCAGGGAACACAACCCAGACACTGTGACAGTACCCCCCCTCTACGGAGCGGCTCCCAGACGCTCCACGACAAGACACAAAACAGAGACCAGGAGGGAGGCGGACAGGTGGAGGCTCAGGGGGAGGGACGGAGGGCCAGAAAAGAAAAACATGGGGAACAGACACCAGAAGTGTAAACACAAAACAGGGAGACCAGGAGGGAGGAGGAGCGGAGGGGGGTCAGGGGGAGGGACGGAGGGCCAGACTAACAGAGGGGAACTGACAGAAAACACAACAGGAAACAAGAAACACAAAACATAAGTCCATAAGGACATCACATGGCGCCCACCAGGGCGGAACAGAAGACCACCACAACCATGTGGTCAGGGCGGAAGGCCCCCAGGGCGGAGCAGAAGACCACCACACCCCTGTGGTCAAGGCGGAAACCCTCCAGGGAGGAGCATAAGACCACCACAACCGTGTGGTCAGGGCGGAAGCCCCCCAGGGCGGAGCAGAAGACCACCACACCCTTGTGGTCAAGGCGGAAACCCTCCAGGGCGGAGCAGAAGACCACCACAACCGTGTGGTCAGGGCGGAAGCCCCCCAGGGCGGAGCAGAAGACCACCACACCCCTGTGGTCAAGGCGGAAGCCCTCCAGGGCGGAGCAGAAGACCACCACAACCTTGTGGTCGAGGCTAGAGTCCCCCAGGGCGGAGCAGAAGACCACCACATCCTTGTGGTCGAGGCTGGAGTTCCCCAGGGCGGAGCAGAAGACCACCACCGTGTGGTCAGGGCGGAAGGCCCCCAGGGTGGAGCAGAAGACCACCACACCCCTGTGGTCAAGGCGGAAGCCCTCCAGGGCGGAGCAGAAGACCACCACTTCCGTGCGGCCGGATCAACGGGAGAATGAAACTCTGGTAATCCCATGGTGTCTCCACTGGACTCCAGAAGATCGGTGCTGAGTTGGCTCTGCTCATGAAGATTATTGGTGACTTGCATCTGTTCATGAAGGTCCCTGGTGACTTGACTCAGTCCTTGAAGATCACCGGCGACTTGACCCGACTCTGAAAGGTCCACGATGACTAGCCTTGTCTCTGGAAAGTCCATGGTACCTAGCCCTGGCTCTGGAAGGTCATCAGTGACTAGCCCTGACTCTGGAAGGTCAGCGGTGACTAGCCCTGACTCTGGAAGGTCATCGGTGACTAGCCCTGACTCTGGAAGGTCATCGGTGACTAGCCCTGACTCTGGAGGGTCATCGATGACTGGCCCTGACTCTGGAGGGTCATCGGTGACTGGCCCTGACTCTGGAGGGTCATCGGTGACTAGCCCTGACTCTGGAGGGTCATCGGTGACTAGACCTGACTCTGGAGGGTCATCGGTGACTAACCCTGAATCTGGAGGGTCCACAAGCACCTGACTAGACTCTGGAGGGTCATCCGGAACCTCACTCATCTCTGAAAATTCAACAGTCACCTGACTCGACTCTGGAAGGTCAACAGGAACTAGCCCGGACTCTGGAGGGTCCATGAGCACCTGACTCAACTTTGGAGGGTTCACGAGCACCTGACTCGACTCTGGAGGGTCAACCGGAACCTGACTCAACTCTGGAAAGTCAATGGGCACCTGACTCGACTCTGGAAGGTCAACAGGAATCTGAATTGATTCTGGGGAATCAACTGGAACGTGACTCGACTCCGGAGGGTCAGCTGTGACTGTAATCCCGTGCCGCGGCGCTGGGCATGCAGCCATCTTGGGCCATGACTCTGGACAGGCGACCATCTTGTGCTGTGGTGCTGGGCTGGCGACCATCTTGTGCTGTGGCGCTGGACCGGTGGCCAACTTGGGCATTGGCGCTGGGTTAGCGGCCATCTTGTGCTGTGGCGCTGGGCTGGCAGCCATCTTGTGCTGTGGCGCTAGGCTGGCAGCCATCTTGTGCTGTGGCGCTGGATTGGCGGCCATCTTGGACCGTGGCTCTGGACCGGTGGCCAACTTGGGCATCGGCGCTGGGTTAGCGGCCCTCTTGGCGGAAGAGACAGGAGTGGCTGGGGCATCCCACGGAAGCCTATGCTGCAAATAGTACACAAATTCCCAGAATTACAGTGTCTCCAAATGCCCCATCTCCTCCTGAGAAACTGGATCATCCAGCCCGCTGTTGAAATAATCCTTCAGGGCCGCATCGTTGTATCCCATACCCTCGGCCAGGCACCAGAAAACCTGTGCCAGGGCACCCACCTAATTGCCCTCTTGAGCAAACAGAGCATATTTCCTTTTACCTTTCCAGTTATGTGGTACCTTTGCTGCTCTGCCAGGCTCAGCTGCTTCCCTGGCCAGTTTCATGGCTCTGATCTCCTCTAGTTTCTCAGTGTATGTCCAGTGGGGCTTACTCACATCCAAACTGTGCTCACACACACAAACAAACAAGCTGTTAATTACACTACCATTTAAAAGTTTGCGTTCGGTAAGTTTTTAAAAGAAATCTTTTAAACAGCATTTATTTGATCAGAAATACAGTAAAAACAGTAATGTTGTAAAATATGACTTTAATTTGGTTAATTTTGTTATGATATGAAATAACATACAACATTGTTAATTTATTCCTCTGATGTCAAACCTGAATTTTCAGCAGGCATTACTCCAATCTTCAGTGTCCCATGATCCTTCAAAATTATTTTAATATGACATTTTGGTGGTCAAGAAACATTTCTTACTATTATCCATGCTCAAAACAGTTGGAAACAATTATACATTTCTTTCAAGATTCAATTCAATTCAATTCAAGTTTATTTATATAGTGCTTTTTACGATACAAATCATTGCAAAGCAACTTTACAGAAAATTAGGTTTCTACAATATTTAGTAGTAGCTTATCAGTGGTGACTGTCAGTTTATGTGCATATGGCAGGAATTTTCTGAAAAATGAATACAAGATGTAGTCAACTAGACAATGAACACTATTTATTTTTTTATTTACTGCAATTATTATATGATGCAATCACACTTGTAGCAATATTTGTTAGTTCCTTATTTTGTTTCAGGGTTAGCATTCCTCCATTCTTTCATAAATATAAAGTTCAAAAGAACAGCATTTAATAAAAAATATATATATATATTTACAATATAACTGACTTTACTGTCACATTTAATCAATTTACTTGATGAAACCAAAAAACTAAACAATTTCTTCACAAAAAAAAAAAAATGACCTCAAACTTTTAAACAGTAGTGTATGCTTACAACTCATCCTATTAAAATTTGCAAATATGAAGTCTCTTTCTGACAGAGAGAAACTGTATCAGAGCTTAACCTCAGAGACCTCAAATGTATAAATTAAAACATATCTTAATCCCTGCAAAAAAACTTGTGGCAGAGAAATTTGTACTTCTGTGAAGCACAATGAACAATATTCATGAGAGAAGCTCTTTCTGCAAATTAATTTGGGGGCAAATGTTAAACATATGATGGGAGTCGATACTGACATAAAAATATATGCACAGACTATAGATACACTGTACTGACTTGCTCTATATTAGAGCTTGACTTAGATGGTTGTTTTTTTTCTCTCTCTTTGTCCTTTTCTGGTTCCTTGGCCTTATGGGTTGATTTGGGAGCAGATTTCTGGCTCTCTTTGTTTTGTTGGTCTGCACTCACAGATGTGGATGTGCCATCAAAAATATCCCCAAACACTGCTGATGAAAAACTGAGATCAAACTGACAACATTATACAGGAAGGAAAAATAAAATAAAAAATGATGAGGTTCAATCAAAAGTTTGCCAAAGTATGTCAAACGATTATTACTAATAAAATGACTGTCATTTCGAATACATAATTAATATATTTATTTAAATACAACATTTATTTTTGTAATTTATTTTTGCAGGATAATTAACATGTAAGTTCATATTAATAGGTACATTTAAGTAGTTTTATATAAGAGTTTATATTAAGTTAATTTACATTAATAAGCAAGCCATTTTTAGGTTGGTTAAAACTTTGCACTTGGCATTGATGACAACAAGTGTCAAGCATTATAAAAACAGTACTTATAAAAAATGTGAATGTAATAACAAAAATAATACTTCAAACTTTTCAATTAAAGTGTTTTTATACAAAGCCTCTCAAGGCTTTTAGAAATGTAAATGCAGATGTAAATCCTGCTAGGTGGCAGTGTTACTCTATTTAAAAAAATATATATTCTCTTTCACCTTCTTCAGTTATTCTATGTGTAAGGGTACATCCTACTGGAAGGTTTATTTAGGGCATCCTCAGTTTCCATAAGTACACCATCATCGAACCCTGATCACTGACTTAATGACGCCATTCTGTACTGTATGTCTAGCAGAATGTTATTCTACACTTACTCTCTGTATATCCCAGCTCACTGAGAATATGAGACTAAACAAATATAAAAGGAGCTATAATGGGTGTCTGAGTGTGGACAGTCTATTGCTTTTTAACAATTTTGCTTTGATTAACTAAAAAAATAGTCATCAGCAGGGATTGATTCTGTACTTAATTTAAGAGAGGTTTTGCATTTAAGATATGAACATTCATCAATTATAATTAATATCTAAGAATTTTTTTTACATATGTGAAAACAACAAAATCCAGCACAAATCACAGTGCACTGGGCCTTGTTCCCTTGTTCCCATGTGCATTTATTGATTGGTGTGTGTAGTAACTCTTCCTCCACTGAGAGCCACTCAACTGGGTTAATTCAATTCTCTTTCCTCCAGAAATACTTCCCAGGGCACCAGAGGCCAAGAGCCAACTTCATTCAACTTTCCACTGACCCATTTACACAAGCTTATCAGGAAATTAAATGAGAGGCACGTGTGGATTGTGATGCACATGCTTGCGAATGTACAGTACACACACTCACAACAGTAATAAAAGCCAAATTCCAGGCATATAACCACCTAGATTCATTTTAATTATGGCTTCACAGTCAAACAAAACAGAAAAAACACAAGGAATACATTTAATATTAAGAGATCATGAAGACAAAAGAATATTAATATTACTACTGGAGCCAGGCCATCATGCAAACTAGTTCATCTCCACTACCACTTCACAATGCACACACATTCAATAGAGTGTCTCTCTCATTTCCTCTCCGTCTATCTCAACTCTTCCCATTTATATGAGCTTCCTGCTTATTAATTTTTCCTCAGTAAAATCAAGGTTGTTTTCAGCTCTTCCACAGAGCTGACCCACAGCAAATGACCTTATGTCCCCCAACCAAGGGCAAAGCAAATCCATTTCCCTGTTAACCACAAGTAAATGAATTTAGTAGGTTTCCATTATATTTTTGATGGCCAGCTCTCGGTTAATCAAAAGAAGCACAGGTGGGACGAGAGTCAGCCTATTCAGTATGCTTCAGACTGAATGGGAAAACATGAGCAGAGATTCATATCACACACAGCCAGAAGAGTCCAGGACAAGGTTTGAAAAAAAAAGAACAAAAAAAATCTATTATGAAGACAAAAACAAATGATGTCAAATCAAAAATGATGTCATTAAAGATAATTAATTCAATTAAAAAAGTAAATAAAGAACAAATAAAAAGTTTTACATTATTAATACTATTATAAGACAGATCAAATTAATTCTTTTTTTTCCAAGCCTGGCTTCTACTACTAAAAAAATAACAAAAAACAAGACTTTAGAATCCTGTTTAGCTGATACAAACAACCTCAAAAGCGTGAGATCTGATGACATGAACTTCACAAATTTCAGCAGGCAGTTGAAGTTCAAGTCTGAATCATCAGGGCTGGATCAACCAGCAAAGGCACATTTTTAGCACATTTCACTGTCAAATGTAAACTACAGTATGCAGTATTGACGTGCTTTAGCAAAAGTAAAATTTTTATTGTCATTTGGTATTATTCCATGACGCATTAATGAAGAAGTGTCACATCTGTCCTTGGTACAATTTGAGTAGCTGTTATAATCAATGAAAACTAAATATAAATGCAAAAAGTAGTCACTAAAATAGAAACAAAATGTTTCTCTGCACCTATATATATATATATATATATATATATATAAAATGAGAACATTATAACTTATTATCTTATTTCATCAATGAAAGACAGACTATCCGTCCAGTATACTGTATTATTCAATTAGCTTCTTCTGTATTATTGACCGTACCTCTCCTTTCATTGCACTCTATGTCTCTGAGTTTCTGGATGAATGAGGAGAGAGATTCATCGAAAATGAAAAATTATAATTTTGACCCATACAATGTATTTTTGGCTATTGCTACAAATATACCCCAGCGACTTAAGACTGGTTTTGTGGTCCAGGGTCGCAAATATAAAAAAAGAGATCAGCAATCCAAATACAAACAGACTGATTTCAATATATAACAAAACCAGAAAAAATTTACTTATTCTTAGACCTTTGCAACTAGAATTTAGAATGCTAGCACACACACACACACACACACACACTAAAGTGACAGCAGAAGCTGTCTGTGACGACAGATACCAGTATGTCTGTAGGGTGTTGGTCACTCTCTTCCTTTCCTCCGCCTCCTCCTGTCACTCTTCCTTCTGCTGTAAGGCTGCCCTGAACCTGCCTCGCCCCTGACTGGGCCACAGAACCTCCTGCAACCAATACACACACACACAAATGAACACCCTATAAATACACTCTAGAGCTGTCAGAGTCAGACTGTAGCTAAGTAACTGAGACAGTGACTTCATAAAGTGAATATGTGTTAAGACAAAATTTCGAGTGGGTGGACAAGAAAGCTTGGACTAAAGGAAAAGAAAGGAGTACAAACTATACCTTAGTTTTTGTGAGTCTACAGGAACATCACAGTCTGTGGGTGACAGACTGTGTCTGTGATTTATTCAAGTGTCGAAATATGTGCATATTTGAATGTGTATGTTTTAAAATGCCTGCACATCTACAGTTGTCCCAAAATTATTTGGACACTTAAGGCATACTGGTTTGCCAACAAGTATGTGTACAAATACTTTTTCTTAATTTTATCTATGAATTATAATACATTTTACAAGTTGATCTAAAATTAAATACTTTTTGGGGCCACTATATATACACTAATGTTCAAGTGTATTTGTTGGTTTATTTAAAAGAAATACATTTATTCAGCAAGGATGATCAAAAGTAGCAGTAAAAGCATTTAATCTGACAAAAATTAGCAGCATCAGCAGATACAGTATAACACCGTACCAAAAACACCAATTTATATGTGTGTGTGTGTGTGTGTGTGTGTGTATACAAACCATTGCTGGCTAAGAAGGAGCAGACTGGAATGATGACATGCCCTTTGCCCTGACTGCTGGCGACCTCTTTCTCATGGTCTAGGATACTGAGTTTTATGTAGACATCTGATTTTGAAGTCTGAAACTGCACAGTAGCACTCTGATCACTGGAAACCCTTACCACATGCCTGGCAGGAAAAACATACAAAGTTTAGATCAGTCTTGATGCAACAACTGACTGTCCAAAATATCTGTTTCACTGTAATAGTGTGCAAAGCTTAAACCTAAAAAGTAACTTGGAGCTCTGCAGTGCTTACAAAATAACTTCAACATAATATATACATATTAGCTATTATGCTTTATGTGTGTGCTAACCTGCAGATGATGCTCTTTTGATTAGGGATGTAGTAACTCTTTTACAGAAAAGTTGTTGCTGGGTGTTTCTCTGGCCAGCTGTGGCAGGGGTTCTTGGCAGCCAATTAGATGCATTCGCCATTTTTCAAAACTCACACTTATTACTGGATAAAGATTCAAGCGGACAAAAACTGACCTACGATACCCAGATTATCAAGAGTCGACTAGGTTAGGCTACAAGCGCTGGGAGAAGATACCATCCACCCACTGAGCCAGACACATGCCCTATTCACCCCCCAGGCCAAAGCTCACTCTCTACAGACTGTCCCTGCCCGCATCTAAAGCCAGGCGCACAGGCAGTAAACAGCAGATGGGACCACTGAGAGACACAATGGTGGAGAAAAATGATTCTTCAAAAAGAATAATTCACCTCAGTAAAGATACGGCATGTTTCTCTAGATCTGATTCCACGGGAGCCCACATCTGTTGCAGAGTTTTAGCAACGCTCAAATTTTCTTTGGTGCCTAAGAACACAAACAAACATGAGCGAACAGTAATAAGCACTCATAAAAGCCCACAACGTTCAACTTGGTGCTGTGAAACCGGATTGGATAACATGGTTAGATTTGGCCCAGTTTTAGATTAAATGACAATGCAGAAAAGCCTCTGTGACAGATAAATGAACTCAACAAATCTCTATCCCTCTGCTTCTATAATGCCAATCATTTTACCAGCTAGGTCTGGTTTTGTTTATTGAAAAATACTTCTCCTCCTCTCACATAAAATTATATTTATTATATTTGCTCGTCTACTGCCAAATGGAAGCTATAAAGAAGAATGCCCCTAAAAATGAAATTAATTTCGCACTGGCAGGTAGGAGACAAACAGTTCTGAGGCTCATTTGTGAATGGAAGTCATAATGACAGAAACGCTTATAGAGAACGATATAGAGAATATCATCAGCCAAGGAGAAGACACGTTTTGTAGTAATTTAATGAGCTTTTGTTATTTTTTTATTATTTATTTATTTTTGCCATTTCATATTTGTAGTCATTTTACTACTTTCGAAAAACAAAATAGTTAGATGATTAATGAGATAAATATTAAGAATAAAGATATAAAAGAATAAAGAACTGCAGCTAGTTTTGTTTCATGCACAACCAGCTCGTAATACATAAAAATGTGGAATAAATTCATAGTTTAGTGGCAAATCTTTTTAAGTGCACTGGTTGACCATTTGCTTCAAACACACAATAAGCAACCAGTCGGTTTTTCGTTTTATTTCATGCAATCTCTGTTCTGGATATGCACACAAATTGCATTGCAATAATTTCCCAAAATGTAAAATGTGTGAAGAATGTTAACAGAGGCCAGAGACTCACTGAAGATTGATGCAAAGAAGAGAGCAGAAACATCAGTAGAGAAAACTATGTACACAGGCAGTGACTGTTAGTAATGCTTGAAATATTGGAAGGAAATTATAAATATTAAAATAGAGGTGGGGTTTATATGAATATTTCTCTGAAGGTAACTGTTTTTTTTTTTGTTTGTTTTTTGGCAGTTATGTTTTATGTAGCATAATTTCACAAAGTCAGACCATTCTGTTTTGGCCTTAAATCTTGGAATTACACAATCTTATTAAAATAAACTGTTCATGCTGTATAGAGCATCTTTGGTTGTCTCTAATTTCAAATGACTACAAATATTCAGATTTAAGTCCAGTTCAACCTGTAATAGAGCAAAAAACCTTTATGCATTCCTTTATTCATTCTTGTCTCTTGCTCAAACAATAAAAAAATGGCAACTATCAGAATCGGCCCATTTGCTTGTAAAAAAAAAAAATCTGATTCAGCCATGGAAAATCATGAACTATCCATCCATCCGCACTTTCAAGTCTATTAAATAGAGTCCTGTTCATCTGTGTGTGACTGCTGGATCTACACTGTAATTTTCACACAATAAATGAGTTGTCTGAGGTAAATAGAGCTTGATGGGCAATACTAGGATCTTTAAAGACTGCTTGTTTTGAATCTTTGAGCTTCCCGGATGCTATTGCTTCCTGAAATATTCATTATCTTGTTTCATCTCACATTTTTCCTTCATCCTTTCCGACACTGCTGCATCATTCTTTCTCTCTCTATTTCTTTCTTTCTTTCGCTCTCTCATTCTTTCTTTCTTTCTCTCTTTCTTTCGCTCTCTCTCTCTTTCTTTCTTTCTCTTTCGGCCACTCTCCCTGTCACTCATGATGTCAGGCTGAGGATGGAGTGATGCTTGCAGGTATTGAGCCAGATGGACAGAGAGAGATGGAGAGGGATGTTATTCTCTCTGCTGTCATACTCGCTTAGAATGACTAGAAGCTACATTGATAAGTATGAGCTCCAGGGTCTTGGAACTCTTTCTCTCTCAAGAACATAAACCCCCACAGAACAGATGTCAGACATTACTGACCACTAGAGAATGGTTATGAATCAGATCGCAAAGACAACTTGAATTCGCAGTCTATACTCTTCCATCTACACCAGGTATCATTATATCTATTTCAGGTAAAGCTGGACTTTACCTGGTCTTGGTGCAGTGAGGATCTCCCCGACTTACGTAGTCCTTTCCAACCTGCCTACAACACGGTGGCTGCCTGCATTTCCTTGTCTCTGGCCTGCCTGCCATTCCAGCCCTCTGGAGTGTAATTTTTTAGAGGAAGAAAAAACACATGAGTACATAAAGTCAGGATGAGCCACATGTTATAATGCTATAATAGGTGAAAGAGAGACTCCATAAGCCCAGCATTCACCTGATTGTGCATTTGAGACTTTATCATTGCTGCCATGTGGTGATGGGTTTCCTGTCAAAGTCTGTACCGCAGACAGCTCATCAGAGGTCAGTTTCTGCCCCAGAGCAGAGCAAAACATATGATACACATCCTCACTGAACACCTGTATGAGACAAATGTAATAGACGATATACGGGTATGCAAAATATGTATGAAAGCAATATAGAGTCAGAGCCAGGACAAATAATTCTCCAAAAAGATTAGCAATGAAATTTCATGGCAACTCACTGGTACAGTGCTGTGAACATCGGTAATGAGTCATAAAGAGCTGAGCTTCAAATTCTGAAAGAATGAAAATAAGGAAGGTATTTCAATGGCTGTTTAAATTCAAAAGGAAATGCAAAATAGTTTGTTCATAAACTAAGTTTTGGTTACATAGTGGTATGGTGCAAGATGCCGTCCCATAGCACCATGGCCTATGTGTATAACCCACCCTTTGTTGCTGTATGCCTACACCATGGGTCTTCTCAAGTTCTTTGGTGGTTGATGGTAGTGTCTCTGGACCTGAGAAGCAGCTAATCACTCGATCATTTCAGCCTGTTCACAAAACCTCAGACTCTCCTAGAAAAAGGCAGAAGAGGAATATGAAGTTCAACAAATGTTTGTTTGTTTTTTTTGTTTTTTTTTTGCACAAGAGTGCAAATTGTTTATTTTGGGGGGGGGGGCATGAAGCCAATGACACCCTAAATTTTTTTTGACAGAGGAATTATCATACAGTTGCCGCTATATAGAAAAGGTGCTACGTTGCAACTAGGGTGTACGTATGTGTTAATTTATGCATGCCTTGTCAAGGTGTGGTATAACAGTTCAAAGATTTTCATATTGTCTTCTTAATGATTAATATTAGATAGTTTTCTTCTAGAAAGACAAAACCGTTTAGGTGGAGAAAAAAAACAAAACTTTTTTTCTTTACCTTGACATGTTTCGACTGCAACCTGCAGTCTTCCTCAGAAGCGTCTTCTGACAGCTGTGACGTGTCGTTTATCAGCTGTTATTTTCTGGGTGTGGCCAACCCGGTGGACCTGACAATTCCGCCGGGCTGGCCACGCCCTGCCCCCCTGTCGCTCGATGGTCTCTGGAGGATGGTGTTCCATGTGTGTGAGAGCATGTAGGCTCCCTCATCCCGGTTGATGGTATCCTCGGCCCGCTTCCTGATTTCAATTGCCTCCTTTATCCATCTTTTGTATCGGTTTGGTTCTGATCTGATGATGTGTCCGTTGTCCCAGTCCATAATGTGGTTATTTCGTTTGCAATGATCTGATATAGCTGATTTTAGTTGTTCCTGTATCGCTTTTTCCTTTTGAGTTCTAGTGAGTCGTCCTGTTGTTTCTTTTTCACATTCTTTCTGATGTTCTTTCTTTCTTGTGTTGAATGACCTGCCTGTTTCTCCTACGTATGTTTTATTGCATGATTTGCAGTTATGTAGACGACATACTGGAAAGAATAAAAAACGGACATACACAGGAACTCACTGACCACCTAAACAGTATTGACCCCACCGGAAACATAAAATTCACACATGAGGAAGAATGCAACAGAACCATAGCTTTTTTAGATTTAAAGATCCACCACAGAGATGATGACAGTATCAAAATAACAGTCTACAGGAAACCAACACACACTGACCAATATCTACTCTGGACATCTGAACATCCCACGGCGCATAAATTATCAGTAGTGAGAACACTTTATGAACGGACTAGTTTCATCACGGAGGAAAAAGACAGACGAAAAGAGGAAAAACATATCAGACATGCACTTACACGCTGCAAATATCCGATATGGGCCATAAACAAAGGAAAAGAACAAGTCGCAAACAAGCAAACCAAATCAAAAACAAAACCCAAACCGAAACCTGAAACCGGAAACAAGGACATAGTAACCCTACCATATATCAGAGGCATAACAGAACCATTACAGCGGGCAATGAGAAAATACAACATAAACACAGTAGTAAAACCATACACAAAGTTAAGGCAGTTACTGGTACACCCCAAGGACAAAATAGAGCAAGACAAAAAATGTAATGTCATATACGAGATACCATGCAAATCATGCAATAAAACATACGTAGGAGAAACAGGCAGGTCATTCAACACAAGAAAGAAAGAACATCAGAAAGAATGTGAAAAAGAAACAACAGGACGACTCACTAGAACTCAAAAGGAAAAAGCGATACAGGAACAACTAAAATCAGCTATATCAGATCATTGCAAACGAAATAACCACATTATGGACTGGGACAACGGACACATCATCAGATCAGAACCAAACCGATACAAAAGATGGATAAAGGAGGCAATTGAAATCAGGAAGCGGGCCGAGGATACCATCAACCGGGATGAGGGAGCCTACATGCTCTCACACACATGGAACACCATCCTCCAGAGACCATCGAGCGACAGGGGGGCAGGGCGTGGCCAGCCCGGTGGAATTGTCAGGTCCACCGGGTTGGCCACACCCAGAAAATAACAGCTGATAAACGACACGTCACAGCTGTCAGAAGACGCTTCTGAGGAAGACTGCAGGTTGCAGTCGAAACATGTCAAGGTAAAGAAAAAAAGTTTTTTTTTTTTCTCCACCTAAACGGTTTTGTCTTTCTAGAAGAAAACTATCTAATAAAGTGTGGTATAACAGTCTCCTCATTACCAAACACAAAAGAAGACATGCTGAAGAGATTCAGGTGGACAGCCAATGAAGCACTTGTGTGCACATGAAGAACATGATGCCTAATGAGAAAAGAAAATAGATTAGAAAAGATCAGTGTGGAATTTTATAATGCTTTTTAAATAGTTGATGCTCTGTAGTGTTACATTGTAAAACTGAATACAGTAAGTTTATCTAATTTTTATCTAATTTAATCTATATGAACTATTCATATCTGTTTTTATAGTCATGTCTTCACACTTATAACCAGGAGTAAATGCTGATGCTATTGGAATCATTTTTCTAGCATGTGATCATCATATGGCTGAGAGTGAATCACATATGGCCTCAGAATACACCTAATTCACAACTTCAAATTAGAATCTGTAAGCTCATGCACTGTTACTAGTGATGATGCAAGGATTTCGTACATGTACAGCAGGTTGCAGTCAGCAAAATCTCCTCTGCTTATAAAAGCTATTATTACAATTTCAACTGAAGTTGCTCATATGCATTTTAAGCACCCTCATAAACCCCTCAGAACTGGGCCGGCTCTGCAATAACATATTAGCTTTACATAATTTGTTGATATAAATCAGGAGTTCTCATCACTGAGGAGTTTAACAGAACAGTATGAGTGTGACTTCTGAATGTAGGCTTCCAGCTTTTAGGCCACTATGCTGCTAGAAATAGCAGACTGTCTCTTTCTATATCTCAACTCATCGTCTTATTCCTCTCCTCTGTTCTGAGCTCCTAAGTGAGAACGCAATACATTAAGTGATCCTTGGAAGTATTAGTGAGAGCTTTTTCGTTGTATATTTGAATTACTGTAACAGTTCACATCACAATGTCGGCTGAAAACAATTCTGTTTTTCAATTTCCTTTATAAAAATATATTATGTATATATAACACATTACATAATATATCATCAATATATTAGATTCCAAAAGATATTAACATGTATCACTGCATGATTTGAAAATGCTCCAAATTGCACCTTGAGCTCCAACAGATGCAGGCACATCTGGCATTATATTTTATATGGATGGAAATGAGGATGTATTTGCAATGGTGAAGGTCCTAGATCACATGTCATTTTGACAAATCACAACTTCCAAAGATGTTTTATGGAGTTTTTGTCTACTGAAAGTCTTCCGGAAAATGTTTTGTCAGCTGAGAAATTAGCATGTTGAACACACTATACTTCCATTCCTCATTTACATTGCTGTCAAAAATTAAAGATGGTGCTACCTTTACTAAGGTCTATTTGATCATATAGTAACCTGAAATAGTGCAGTAACTTAATTGATTTTTAAATTTTACATCACCACATTTTTTTTAACTACAACTTCCTCTAATTTTGAATCATTGATTTTAGTGTGGCTTTTGGACATCTGAAGTATACTTACACATACAAATGTGTTTTTTCTCTCTTAAAGTAATGAATACTTTTTTCTTTTTTTTTGTGAGGATGCATTCATTTCCTAAAATGAAACAGTTGAAAACACTGAAAACAAGCGTAATTGCTCCTGGAAATTCAGCAAATATAGTTATCCAGGAGGAAGCGAAAGCAACACAGCTTTACTAGCGGTAGTTTGAATCTGAACCACAGGGAGTTCAGAGACGATGCTGTTCCACGAGAAAGGCATAGCTGTTAGAGAACCAGGCCTGACTTATGACTCCTTTTCTGACCACAGAACAGACACACACTTTAGACACGATCCTTGTTGTTGTGAACAGACAAACTGAGTGTGTATAGCATGTCTATGTGTCCTTACTCTCTTCCACACTCTTTCCCCAGTGCGCCAAAGCTGAGAATTTCTGTGGGTAACAGACTATTTACAAAAAAAGTGAGTACCTTTCCCATCTGCAGATTGAGAGAAGCAAGACCAATGGACAGAATGGGACAGCATCAGCACATACTGCATTAATGCGTTTCAGTTTTGGATGCATCTCAGAAGACACTAGAATACACACACAGACACCATTACATAAACTCTCACCTCACAGTAATTACCAAATATTAAATCAAACAACATGTTCTCAGGGGATACGGTTTGAAAAAAAGTCCAGCTCACCAGCATTAGAGCAGAATGGGGAGAGAAGAGCAAAAACAGCACGGTTATCGAAAACCTCCCATTGGGTGTGTGTGTGTGTGTGTGTGTGTATGTGTGTACCTGTGTGTGTACAATTCCAGTCAAATCAGGTTGTCTAGCAGGAGCGGGCACAGAGTGGGTGGAGGCCGCAGCGTTGGACAATGCAGCAGCAGACAGTCGAGAGGAAATGGAGTTCTAACAGAATTGAGTCACTTTCATGTTCTTTCACAAAACAAAACATCCCTCCCAACACAGATACCATAATTATACCAAGCACCATTACAAATGCCACAACAACAGGTTTAGTTGATTTTTGCAGTAGGTGTTTTTATGATAACATTTTCTGAATGTCATAGATACAGTCAGAAAAGAGGTCCAGCCAACCCGTAGAGGAAAAACATTATAATTATAGTTGCCATAGCTACAGGCTCATGGGGAAAATTAAGGGTAATAGGTATGCATTAGATTTAGATAATTAAGTAAACCGTTTGTGTTTGGTTGTAGCACTTTAAATAAACTGTTTTTTAGCCAGTCAAAAAAATAAATTAAAAAAGCTAAAATAATAACTCTAGTTATCCCTAAATCTTGCCCCTTTTATATGGCATGTTGCTTACTGTCAGGATACGATGGACTCAGAGATCGAGGTGATGTTAAATAACACAACTTTATTGAATTTTAGGATAGCAGGTGTAAGGGATTCGGGGAAAAAACCCGGAGCAACAAAACATAGGCATTCGGGATCCACAGCGGGTAATTTTTCACTCAACGGATTAGGGACTCAAATTATCTTTCAGAATAGTTCAACAAAGGGTATCAGAATCCACCACGGGTGAGTATTCCTCTTCAGATCAGTGAATGTGAATTGTCTTTTCCAGACAAGAGGATTTAAGTGAACATAAGATGCGGGATCCACAACAGGGTAATGCACATTCTTGAAATCATGTATTCCGTGAATCCAATCCCAGAATGATAACACTGGCCTTATTTCTTACAGGATAAGGTGAGGGTTCAGCGGGAGAAACCGAGGTATCAATGAGCCTTGGATGAGTGCTGGAAGCTAGGACATCGGTGATCAACAGCAGCTCTTCTGAGGATTACAGACAGAGTCAGAGGTTAGTGATACACAGGTGAGTATTTTCAGTGAACAGAGTATTCAACAGGTTTTCTCTAATAGACAGAGACAGAGGAAATACGGTCAGTTCCTGTTGGAGGCTTGACGCTAGACTGCAGTGAGTGTGAGTGTTTTATGGAGCTGGTTGATGAGGTTACTGATTGTGAACAGGTGTGGGTGATTAGAATTCTGGGGAGATTGAACGTTGTGTGGATCGTGATGCAGAGTCTGCTGATTGGTTTCTGACATTACCCCCCCCCCTCTAGAGTCCGCGCTAGCGGACCTTAGACCTCGATGTCTTGGAGGTCTGCCTCTGGGTCGAGGTGCCGGTTTGTCAGGATGCTAAGCATGGAATTCGAGAAGCAAAGTAGGATCAAGGATATCCTTTCGAGGTATCCAACATCTCTCTTCCGGTCCATATCCCTCCCAGTCGATCAAATACTCCAATTGACCATTTCGACGTCGAGAGTCCATCACTTCTTTAACCGTATAGATGGGATCCGGTTCTATAGGTGGAATAGGAGGATCGTCTCCGGGAGCCAATTCTGCTGGGGAGCCAGGTACAGGTGGGTAATGAGGTTTGAGAAGGGAAACATGGAAGGTAGGGTGGATCCGATACTGAGCGGGGAGTTGAAGCTGATATGTGACCGGATTGATCTGATTGACAATGGGGAACGGTCCGATGTATTTTGGGCTAAGTTTACGGCAGGGTTGTCGGAGTCGCATATCTTTGGTAGAAAGCCATACCAATTGTCCAGGTTGGTAAACGGGAGTTTGGCGTCGATGAGCATCTGCAAAATGTTGTTGACGATTAACTGCTTGTTGTAGGTGCTGATGGGCTTGATTCCAAACATTTTCACTCTCCCTAAACCATTCATTGACTGCAGGTACTTCAGATGGTTCCCCAGACCATGGGAACAAAGGAGGTTGATAGCCCAGTACACATTGGAAAGGTGTGAGTTGAGTGGATGACTGTCTGAGAGAGTTTTGTGCGTACTCTGCCCAAATCAAGTAGTGACTCCAGATGTGTTGATTGGAGTGGCAGAATGTACGCAAAAACCGGCTTACATCCTGGATCTTCCTTTCAGTTTGTCCATTAGTTTGTGGATGATAACCAGATGAGAGGCTTACCGTCACATTCATTAGGTTGAAGAATGCTCTCCAAACCCGAGAGATAAATTGGGGACCTCTATCGGACACAATGTCTTCTGGTATTCCAAAGTTTCGGAAGACGTGTTCCATTAATAACTGTGCCGTGACAAAGGCCGTATGAAGATTCTTGAGTGGGATTAATTTGCAAGCCTTTGAGAACCGGTCGATGGCAACGAGGATACAGGTATTCCCGGCTGAGTTTGGGAGATCGAGTGACAAAGTCAACCCCGATATGGGACCAGGGTCGATTTGGAACAGGGAGTGGGGCCAGTTTACCGGCTGGAAGGTTTCTTGGGACCTTGGACATGGCACATGGAATACATCCCTGGATAAAGGTTGTGATATCTTGTTGCATGTTTGGCCACCAATACCGGAGTTGGAGCGTGGAGCATGTCTTGTGTACCCCTGGATGCCCTGTGCCAACTGATGAATGGGCCGAAGAAATTAAGGAATTGCGGAATTCTTGAGGCACATAAATCTTTCCTGGAGGGCATTCTGGAGGTCCAGGATGCTGTTGAGATAGCTCAAGTAACTGTTCATTGATGTCCCATTGGATGGGGTTGACGAATATCTGTTCTGGTAGAATGGTCTCTGGTTCTGTGATCGGATCTTCAGGGGCATGGATACGAGAAAGAGCATCTGCTCTGATATTCTTGGAGCCCGGATGATAAGAAATTCTAAAATGGAAACAAGTGAAGAATAATGCCCATCTGGCTTGCCGTGGATTAAGTCGTTTTGCTTCTTTTAGGTACTGGAGGTTCTTATGGTCAGTGAAGACTATGAACGGGTGCTTAGCTCCTTCCAACCAGTGCCTCCACTCTTCCAAGGCAAGTTTCACTGCCAAGAGTTCGCGATTACCTATGTCGTAGTTGCTTTCAGCAGTGGACAACTTCTTTGAAAAGAAGGCACAAGGTAAGGGCTTGGAGGAGCTCTCAGAGTATTGAGATAAGACAGCTCCTACACCTGAGGTAGAGGCATCGACTTCAACGATAAACGCCTTTTCAGGGTCTGGGTGCTTAAGCAGGGGAGCAGTGGTGAATGCAGTCTTGAGTGAGTGAAAGGTACGGTCAGCCTCTGGGGTCCATAGAAGGGTCTTGGGTTTACCTTTAAGCAAAGAGGTTAAAGGAGCTGTTAACATGCTGTAACCGTGAATGAATCTTCGGTAGAAATTAGCGAAGCCGAGAAATTTTTGGAGCTCTTTGATCGAAGTTGGAGTGGGCCAGGACATGATGGCATCAGTCTTCCTATTATCCATTTCCACACCTCTTTCACTAATTTGGTAGCCCAAGAATTCAACCTGAGATTGATGGAAAGTGCACTTTTCAGCCTTTAAAAACAGATTGAATTCACGGAGTCTTTGGAGTATTGAGGAGACATGATGTTGATGTTCTACTGGATTTTTGGAGAAAACTAAGATATCATCAATATACACCAACATAAAGTGCCCCAGGAAGTCTCGCAATACCTCGTCCATGAAGCTCTGGAAGACCGAAGGAGCGTTTACAAGGCCATAAGGCATGGCGAGGTATTCATAGTGTCCTGCAGGAGTGATGAATGCCGTCTTCCACTCATCCCCTTCACGAATCCTAACTTGATTATAGGCACTTCGGAGATCCAGCTTGGTGAAAATTTTGGCTTCTCTGAGTTGCTCCAGGGCTGAGGGAATGAGTGGTAATGGATAACTGAACTTTGTGGTGATCTTATTTAAAGCTCTGTAATCAATACAGGGTCTTAGACCTCCATCCTTCTTGGATACGAAGAAGCTAGCCGCTGCGGGGGAAGTGGAAGGACGGATATAACCTTGTTGTAAGGCTTCTTCAATGTATGCTCGCATGGCTTCTTGCTCAGGAATTGACAGGGAATAGATGCGACCCTTTGGGACAGATTCTCCGGGAATCAGATTAATTGCGCAATCCCAGGGTCGATGTGGGGGTAACTTGGAGGCCGCAACTGGATTAAAAACATCGGAGAACGAGGAGTAACAGTGGGGAAAAGTGACAGATGCATTTTCTGTGGGACTTTCAATAGAAGTGGAACTCAAACTAATGATTTTTGGTGATTGGGAGTTGGCCTGAACGGAGTGAGTTTCTTCTGAAAGGAGACACTGACAGCCCCATCTATTGATTTTTCCAGTCTGCCAGTTGATATCAGGTTGATGACGGATTAACCATGGCCGTCCTAAGATAACCTCAATCTGACTGTTTTCCAGGATAAATGGTTCGAAACTTTCTTGGTGAGTGTTATCAGTGTACAAAGTGATAGGTGGTGTCTGAGTGGTAACGTACCCCTGGTTGAAAAATTCGCCAGTTACAGCGTGGATGGAGTATGGTTTTGGAATGTTGATCCTCTGGAGTTTGAGTCTCTTACAGAGCTTCCCTGATACGAAGTTCCCCGCTGACCCGGAATCAATGATGGCAGCTGCGGAGACTTGGAGATTGTGGAATTTCAGAATTACTGGAATAGTGAGAGGAGTTAAAACTGGAATTAAAGTTTGCACTGAACTCACCATCAGTCGAGGCGGACGAGTAGGACTTGCTTTGAGAAAGTGACCTGCTGTCCCGCAGTACAGACATAACTTCAGTTCTCTTCTTCGGGTACGTTCAGCCAGGGAGATTCTATGAGCATTGACCTGCATCTTTTCGGGTGAACTCTCAGAAGTGGAGTCAGATGGAGGTCGATTGAAATGTGTATTGGGTAATCGGGAATCGTGATAACAACTCTGTGATCTTTGATGAATGCGCAGGGTTTGTTGTATGAATTTTTCTAGCCCTAGATTATCATCATAAATGGCGAGTTGTAGGCGGAGAGCAGGATTTAAACCTCGACGAAACACAGAGATGAGGGCCTTTTCATTCCAACCACTTGCAGAGGCTAGTGTCCGGAATTCGATGGAATATTCTGAAACAGATTTGTTATCCTGGCGGAGCTGCAACAATTTGTCACTAATGGAGGAATCACTGATGGGTTGTCCAAACACCTCCTTGAAATGATTGACAAAACTCTGCAATGATGTAGTAACTTCTGTTTGTTGCATCCACAGTGACTCTGCCCATCTTAATGCTGATCCAGATAGATGTTGAATTATGAACGAGATCTTTGATCGATCAGTGGAGTACGTCTGAGCTTGTATTTCAAGAGCAAGTGAACACTGCAACAGGAATCCATTGCAGTCCTCCGCCCGGCCGGAGAATGGCGCTAGTCGGGAGGCGGAGTTAGCCAAGCACACCAGCGTGGGAGCAGTGTTTGCGGAAGTACCGGGAGCTGATGTTGCTGAAGCGGTAGCATTGCTTGCAGATTGTATGGGAATAGCGGCGGGTGTTGGCTGTGTTATATCCATACCATCGATTTGGAGTTTAGTAGGTCAAGCCTTCTGTCAGGACACGATGGACTCAGAGATCGAGGTGATGTTAAATAACACAACTTTATTGAATTTTAGGATAGCAGGTGTAAGGGATTCGGGGAAAAAACCCGGAGCAACAAAACATAGGCATTCGGGATCCACAGCGGGTAATTTTTCACTCAACGGGTTAGGGACTCAAATTATCTTTCAGAATAGTTCAACAAAGGGTATCAGATTCCACCACGGGTGAGTATTCCTCTTCAGATCAGTGAATGTGAATTGTCTTTTCCAGACGAGAGGATTTAAGTGAACATAAGATGCGGGATCCACAACAGGGTAATGCACATTCTTGAAATCATGTATTCCGTGAATCCAATCCCAGAATGATAACACTGGCCTTATTTCTTACAGGATAAGGTGAGGGTTCAGCGGGAGAAACCGAGGTATCAATGAGCCTTGGATGAGTGCTGGAAGCTAGGACATCGGTGATCAACAGCAGCTCTTCTGAGGATTACAGACAGAGTCAGAGGTTAGTGATACACAGGTGAGTATTTTCAGTGAACAGAGTATTCAACAGGTTTTCTCTAATAGACAGAGACAGAGGAAATACGGTCAGTTCCTGTTGGAGGCTTGATGCTAGACTGCAGTGAGTGTGAGTGTTTTATGGAGCTGGTTGATGAGGTTACTGATTGTGAACAGGTGTGGGTGATTAGAATTCTGGGGAGATTGAACGTTGTGTGGATCGTGATGCAGAGTCTGCTGATTGGTTTCTGACACTTACTGCATCCATCTACAGCGGTTTATATTAGCGTAAACAAAAACAGCAAGGGCACATTTAAATCGATCAAAAGTGATAGTAAAAGCATTTATAATGGCAAAAGATTTCAAATTTCAAATAAATATCGTTCCTTTGAAGTTTCTAATCAATGGTGAATTCTGGAAAAAAGTGCATCACATATTAAACAGCATACTTATTGGGCACAAAAGATGTATTAGAATGAATTCTGAAAGATCACGTGACACTGAAGACAGGAGTAATGGCTGCTGAAAATTCATATTTGCCATTATAGGAATAAATGACTTGTTATGATATATTAAAGTAGAAACTAGTTATTTAAATTCCAATAATAATTCACAATATTAATGGGTTTACCACTTTTTTAAATTGATGTTGCTAGTCAGATTATGTAATTATAATCAAATGTAATCCCAAATGTAAAAACACAAAGAATATTTATTAGTTTAAGTACACACTATTAAAAATATTACTATGCAGGCACATATAAATTTAGTCTTTTACTTTAAAAAAAACCCTACCTTAAAGTGTGATGTCTTACATTGATGTGCATACATATCTGGCTTGTGAAAAATCAGCAACATCCTGCAAAACACATGATTATTAGCATATTATAGCCTGCAGCTTAATAGGAATTTAAAAACGAGGAGTTAATGTGACAAAATAGCAAAGGATTTGCATAATATGGCTTACACCAGTAGTTCTCAATTCCAGTCCTCACGTACAGTATCACCGCTTTACATATTTTGCATGTCTCTCTTATTTAACACACCCGATTCAGATAACCAGCTTGTTAGAAGAGAACTGTGTTTTCAGATTGACATAGTCCCTACACAGTTTTTAATGCTCCCTACTCCCTGAGCACGGAAAAGTTTATTTCACTTCAGAAAATTCATTCATAGATTTGCGGTATGCCACTGCCTGTAATGTCTCAACACAAACGGACAAAACACAGAATTGTGACATAATATATCTGTAAATAAATACAATTCAGAATTTCAAGTCTCGCACACTTTAATGCCATTTAAATATACGCTCCTTTCGGAATGGAATCTTGGCAAAATATCCTGCGATGTCAACTTTGCAGAACAATTACGGTCAAACAGAACAAACATCTGAAGTGACAAGAGAAACCTACAAAATGTGCAGAGAGGTGGTACACGAGGACTGAAATTGAGAACAACTGTCTTAGACTATTGCAGGAGATGATTGACCCTTACTGGAAGCATTTAGTGAAGTTGAGAAGATCCACCCAGGTCCCCAGCAGTGGAGGTTTTTCTGACACTAATGCATCCTGGGAAAGAAGCAATGCACCACTGGACTCTTTGGCTGTCTGCAGCCTCTCCTTATCTTTCTGTCTGTCTCTTTATCAGGGCCTAAAATTGACTCCACTTCTTCCTTATCTTGGAGATTGAAAAAGAAAAAGTTATACAATAGTTTACTACAAAACAAGTAAGCAATGAAATGCTGGTAGGAATACACATTAGTGTACTTGCCTTTTTCAGTGCTGAAATAGTAAGACTGTATTACAATATCAATTAATAAAGGTCTGAAGTGATATGTATATTTCTAAGGAGATGTTTGAAATAAGATTCTCTAAATAAAATACGGACAAAAAAGTCTTTAACTTTTTACAGCACTTTCAAATAAATCAAGAACATTTTCTGTAAAAAAAAATCTAGCTGTTATTATATTACTATACAACATGCATTCATGTGAAACGGAATATTAAAAAGAAAAAAAGTAGGGCAGGACTTGGTTCTATGCATTGTTGTTGAATGAATAGGGGCAGACTTACAGCATGGATGATCTGTCCACAAAAAGATAAATAGCATGCATTTAGAAAACATTTAGATTTTTTCATTTCATGACGATATGTTGAAGTTTAGGCATTCAACTACTTTTAGAATAAAAATTTAACATTTTAAACCAACATAAAATTGTTTTCTAGGATAGAATAATTTTTTTTGAAGTGGTTCATTTGTGTTTCATCTGTACACATATGTTTATTCTCCCAGCAAAGAAGCAACAATAGCTTTTTGCTGCTGCAACTTATTAGAAAGCAGCTTGTTACCATTTTAAAAAACAGATAAACTCATGTTACACCACTGAAAAATGTAGTTTAGTTAGCAATAACTCTCAAACATTGCAAATGAGTCATAAAAAGGCCTTTTCATGAAGATACCATGATTAACTCAGTGGTGCCCATCAGTAAAGCTCATTTAGCCAATCAGGCACTGTATTGAATTTATAAATGCTCTTTTATTGGTGTCACTCAATTTTGCAAAACACTGTTATATATTGCAGCTTGAACTCACTGCACTCAGTGTGCTATGCTGACGTAGTAGACCATGATAATATAGATGCTATAGCAAAGCCATTCACTCCATTTACTTATACACAGGTGTTACTAAGCAACACACTGGGCTCTCTGGGAAAGCACATAATTGGCCTGTCATGATGAGGGGCGAGCACATGATCATGATCACAGATATAGAGATGATGCCATGCGTCTATGTGTGTGTGCATTTGTATTTGTGCTGATGAAAAGAAGATGGATTGGATGGAGGAAGCGAGGGATAAATGAGAAAGTGCAATTGTGAAGGCAGCCAGCTATCATTTTATTACAGCAACTATAAGCCTCACTGCTCTGATAGCTAAACAATGACTTGAGGGAAATAAGTGAGGCAAATTATCATCTGCCTTTATAAATTCATTCTTTTCACTTCACTTTTATTGTATTGCACATTGTTACAGAAGCACTCAATTGAAAATGAGTAATGCTTTCCCAATCTTCAACTGAAAAAAAAAAAAAACTTGTATATGACAGCATGGATTATAAAAATATTTTGCTTGAGGTCTTTCTAGGACTGGTTTTAACCTCAAAATTACTGCTAACTGCGAAAGGTAACACATTCCACCAAACATATCTGGTGAATATGAGCATTATACATATACTGTACAGTATATTCCAGTGAATGCCATGTGTTTGAATGACAGGGCGGACTAAGGCATAGCATTGCTTACATGTCTCACCATTGGCAATGCTGTCGTCCTTTTTATTGTCCTCTGCTGTTACCTGGGGGGAAATGGAAGGATAAAAAGTGCACAGGGTGAGCTGGGAGAGACATGGCAGAGGAGGGCAAAGGAAAGCAGGGTAGACAGAGGATGTCCACATTCATCCAGTCAGCATGCACTGAGCACGCTCTGCCTCCAGAACCCGACGAAAAATTCTCTAATCTAACATCTGGACTCGAACCAGAAAGGTTTTTCACTTTCAATTAACTGCTCACAGGAGAGTGAGTGCCATAAACATTTAGGACACCAAATGCTGACAGGATAAGAGGACATGGGTTTGATTAGCATGGCAGTCTTTACTCGCTAACTGAGACACCTTTTTAGAAAACTATTTCAATTCTCATTTTTTTACTCTTTAAGTGACCTGTTGTGATTCTATGGAAACTATCCAGCTTAAGGCCTAAAAAATTTTTCCAGTGTGCTTTTTTTCCTCCATGATTGAACCCAACCTCGTGTCACTTAGAAAGCCTTTTTGAAGCCTGAGGAGTCATTTCACACATTACTGCAGTAAACCAGCTGCTGTTCATACCTAATGCAGCTTACATGATCAAAAACACATTAAAGATCTAAAATATTTTAGGTGACCTACACCAAGAAAAGAAAACTAGGACTTTCTTCTCTCTGTGAAACATAAGAAGAAATTTTGAGAAATGTCTGAGTGTTTTGTATCCATACAATGGAAGTCAGTGGGCTCCAATGTTTGGTTGCCAACGTTCTTTAAAATATTTTATTTTGTGTTTCCCAGAAGGAAGAAAGTCATACAGTTTTAGAATGACACGAGGCTGAGTAAATAAGAAACAGCATTCCTTTATTGTCCTCATTAACTGAAACTCATATTGTTCCAAACCCCTGAAACACAAATGAAAAAATATTTTAGCTAAGGTTTAGTTATTTTTATTTTGTTATGTGTTTTTGACATTTTTATAAATTTATAGTTTTTCTCAAATTTTTCATTTAGGTTTTTAAAAACCATTTTAATTTTAATAATCAGTCAATTTTGTGTGCCACCGAAAGACATAAGGGTTCGGAAACCACTGTAAATAATACAGAAAAAGACTTTTTTTTTGTGTGTGAACTATTGCTGTAAAGGTCCATCAATCCAGTCTGATCCCACAGGCATACACAGAAACTCTCTAAAAACTCACAGAAGCGATCTGTCTTAGTCCAATCTAAGCTGAACCACTTGTGAGAAATCCATGCTGATGACTGACAGGCTAATTGTGCTGCTTTTATATCATTCCGGGGACATGACATGTCCTTTTATGCAATGAGACACAGGTGTTTTACCATTCTCTCTCTCTCTCTTATTCTCTTTCTCTGTAATGCTGGATCTGTCAAAGGCGCTCTCTTGACTAGAGAGACCTACAGAGTGACATTAGAGCTGGAAAGAGAGAGGCGTTAGAGGATGTCATAGCCTGTCTTGGCCTCCCGGCCACCAGTCACACTATAGCCAGAGAGCAGAACATTCTGATGCACACTGCTTGTACAGATGGCATAAACTGAAACACACAGCCACACACAGTGCAACCCCTGGAGAACAGTCGAACTCTCGACTGCCTCTGTTCAGAGAGAGCAGTCACGATTCATTTTTTTATTAGATTTTAAATGGTTATTTGAGATTGCAATAATATTCCACAACATTACTGTTTTTGATGTATTTTTTATTAAATAAATGCAGCCTATGTGAGCATAGGAAATTTTGTTTAAACATAAAAAAAAAATCTTATTGGCACCAACTTTTAAATGGTGGTGCACTGATCACATAATACCTTAGTGGCTTCAGTGGTGTCCAGTGTATCAAGACTGTTTTGGGTGTTCTTAGTGTTGTCATCTTCACTATCATCCATTTCAGAAAAGGAGATCAGATGAACTGTAGAAGTTATACTATTTTGTGTTTGTATCCTAAAAATATGTAAAACAAAACCACTAATTTTTAATCAACGAGAACCTCAGCAAAGTCTCTGTAGGTTTGACTCTCTCACACTATTGGCACTCAGTGTGCTAATGTAATCACACGTGCAACTGAATACCTGGAAATAAAACAAACCCCATATTCAGACACTCTAAATAATTCATGTCTGGTGGGTAGCAGGCATAACGTTTGGTTCAGTTTTGACATATCAAATCTTTTCCATTATGTTCAGGTTTTCCACTGACAGATCTGAGAAATTGAGTATTACTGATTGATTGATATGAAAAAGTACCATCTAGTGTACTGAGAAATGGACACATAAATACTGTATATACATACATACTACTGTTCAGAATCAGAACTAGCAATGCCTGATTTGCACATACATCTCTCTTTTGAGTCAGTTCTTTTCTAATGACTCACAAATTGGTTTGCAATTCAGTATTATGGTTTTAAATGAGTATCTATGTTTGTTGAATGAAACAGAAAAATTATTTTGAAATTTTTATATAGATTATTTTTTTTTAAATATAAAACAAAGTGAAACACTTGTAAAATCATGAGGGTGAGTAAATGGGTTTTTATTTTTAGGTGAACTCCTTTAAGCTTCGTCACACACCAAGAGTTTCTGGTTGTCCTCACCTGACAATGCCTACATTAAGTTCTGAAAACTATCCCCGAAAATGCATCCTATGATTTGACAGCAATAAAGGTGTTTATTAAGTTAAACACCTGCATGTGAAGCCTCTAAATGATTCGATACTGCAAGTAAATACATTAACGACTTTCTCTAAGGGATAGTTTTCAGCTTAGCTTTGCTATTTTGTCTGTAATGTACTGTAATTGGTAGCACAGTCTGCAGTACACACACACACACACACACACACACACACACACACACACACACAGAGCTCACATGTCATGAGCAGCCATTGTCATGAGTTTGATGTTGATAAAAGGGCTGGAAATTTCAATGAACTGCTCTGGCTTCTGAACTTGAGGTTCTGAAGAGCATAAACATTAGTTTGATCCAACCAGAGCAATTATAGATCATAATTTTTAACAAAACTTATTATATGAATATCATAATATATATCATAATAATTAAATGAGAAAATTAAAACATAAAAACAAACATCTTACCCTTGGGTTCATCGGTAATGTTACTGATGAATGTCATCAGCTGTGGCCTAATGGCTAGAGAGTTGATCTTGTAACCTGAAGGTCGCAGGTTCAAGTCTCAGTGCTGGCAGGAGTTGTCGGTGGTGGGGAGCCAATGAACAGCGCTCTCTTCCACCCACAGTACCCATGGCTGAAGTGCACTTGAGCAAGGCACTGAACCCCCAGTTGCTCCCCAGGTGCTGGATCTATAGCTGCCCACTGCTCCAGGTGTGTGTTCACTTCTCACTGCTGTGTGTGCGCACTTGGATGGGTTAAATGCAGAGCACCAATTCCAAGTATGGGCTACCATATTTGGGAAATGTCACGACTTTCATGTTAGTCTGCTTGAGGGCTGGATGAGTTTCCATTGAGGAACTGTGGGAGCTTTAGAAGGAGCCACCAGGGGGCAGTCTTGAGTGCAGGTGAGCAGCACAGAGTGAATGAAGAGCTGAGAGAGCCCATACTGCCTCAGACTCCTAGACGAATCAACCTGGAGAACACACCACCCACCACGATTACATAAGAGAGACCTAATAACGGATTAATCTAACACATCCTTGCTGAATAGAAGTATGAATTTATATAAAAAGCTAGTGTATATTCTATATATTCTAAACAGATGCTTACCATCCTTGCAAGCACTGAGGTTCTTTTGTCCATCAGATGCAATGGATGGTAACTGGTACACTCTACCATCTGAGGAATAGGACCAGAGGCTAAATCAGAAAAAAGATTCATGCAACAGAATTATGCATGAAAGAGGTGTCATTTCTACTTTACATGCATGAAAAACTTTGCAGGCCCTCAAAATCGAAGTTGAACTTTTTTCCCATTGTCAGGTTTCCATCTCTTTAATACTTAAAAACCATAATATAATGAATGGAGCGCAGTCTATTTTGAATAAGAGGAAGAGAGAATGAGTGGATAGATCAAGGCATGAGTTTCAAAGACGAAGGCGTGAACAGCTGAGAGGGCAGTGTAATCTGTCAAACCATATTTTCCTAATTCACATAGCACACAAATTTCCAGTGTAGAGGAAGGAACAGAGGCACTGCAATATCAGTGTTTGATCTCCATCTCCCAGGGCCATCTCTGATCTCTTATCAGGCCATCAGTGCCCTGACTGTTACATGATCAAGCTCAAGGCCAAAAGAAAGAGAGGGAAAAAGAAAAGAAAGAGGCCACACTCAGCTTGTAGGTCAAATTACAAAATTAATTTGACCACTTGCTCTTCATGTTATTAAGAAACAGAACATACTGCAAACATTTGAATACTATCATGGCACTATCCATAAAATAAAGTATAGTTGGTTACTGGGTTCCCCCATTTCTTTCTCTCTTTTAACAATAGAGAAACAAGTTACTGTATTTGTATTTCATGGAGCCTTCATCATCTTAATTAATCTCTTCAGAAATTTTATAAACACTCAAATGTTGACAGTCTAATAACAATAGCTAACTAAATGTTTTATATCATTTTATATGTATAATCAATTTACTAACTAATTGAATAATATTTTGCTTCAAAATGTTATTTTCTTAATTGTATTCTTAGAAACCAGTATTTTGAACCCACATTTGAGCCCATACTAGCTAAATCCCACAGAGTGACAGCTTAATTTGCATTGAAACTGCACTTTTTTATGAATAATAATAAAAAATAAAAAATAAACCTTATTTAAGCTTGTCCTAAATGTGACGGGGTGAAAAACCTATAAAGGTTTCTAAAGGTTAAGCACTTCCTTTCTGTTTGTTCAAAAAGAAATAAAAATGAAGCGCAGGACCTATTTTGTGTCCTATTCATAGAAAATGCCATAAATAGAATGAACAGCAATCATGTGTGTGTATGTTTCAATAAAAGAGATACCGCTTTAGGCTCTGAAGATCTAGGGCATGGTACCAAGTGATATATGTCAAAGCATGTTATAATTTCCAACCTATTAATTAGTATCAAACACCCAGAGGGAGTGAGAGGAAGAAAGAGGGGATGGATTCATTAAATGGATTAAAGGACCTATAGATAAGGGGATAGAGCTAACAAAGGAGAGACAGAATGTTTACAAAGGATAACGAGATAGATTGAATTTCAGCAGCAAGCACTGCATTATCCCAGTGTAATCTGAACCACTCACTTACAGAAGCCAATTATCCAAAACGGTCTATTTGAACAGCAAACCATTAGTCTCAATAGACTCATCAAATCATAAGTCTCCACAGACCTTTCGGAAATCCATGTTTACACGCATACTGACAATTACACCTGCTTATCACAACAGCACTGAGCTTTTCAAAGCAGGTCAATATACAATGTATGCATATTGTGTATGTGTAAATGTGTTTGCATGATTAACTGCTCTTTGCTCATCTTGCATATTTCAGTCATAAATTGCACAGTGACAGAATTGACAGTGCTCACCCGAGGTCATCCCAGATAATTAAATTTAGATCACACTACCTGAGAGAAAAACACTGGCGCACTGTTCAGTCTGACACAAGCACACACACACAGATTAACACTTCTGCACACTTCTTTGGAGCAAACACAAATACGGTTATGCACACACAAACACAGAAAGGGGGTTGTTTTATTTATTCATGCTCATGATACACATCTGGCAGTGGCGGCTGTGGCACTGATTCCATAATACATGAACCTGCAGAAGAAGTGATGCATGAAGATGGAATAGGGTGCTACTTGAAGACAAGCAGGGAGACAAGACAGACTGATACATATGGGTCATTTTACCCTTACTCCCCTACTAAACAGATCTCCATTGCTTTACAGAAGCTCAATGCCACATTGGCTGCAAATTATTAATAGCCATTTTCAGAGAGCATATAGAGTGTTTCCTGTATGAGGATCAAATATTCATACCTCAACTATATTTTTCAGAGTGAATAATGTATGGTTAGGAGATAGGAAAAAAAGATCCATAAATGAAAATGTCTATATGTTCGCACACGTACAACACAAAAAAAGAGATTTCAAACTCACTGTCATTGCACGGATAGCTGCATTGGGTTGAATGGTCTTTTTGTCTTGGTCGCCAACTTTATTCTTCCTCTTAGCAGACTCTGACAAGAAAAACAGCATTTTAACAGCAATCCGCAAGGAACTTCTTAAAAGACCCACAAAAACATGACACCTGCTGTTTTCATTTTTTGGATGGACATATTTCATATTAAAACTGCAAGTCATGTGGAAGATTTTAAATGCACTTTCGGATAAATTAATTTCCATGACTTTTTTTTATCTTTTTATGAGGACCGAAAATTAATTTTCAAAAAGAGCTATCACACTCACAAAGAGTCATTTTTAATTTAAGAAATAATTTGAGCATTACAATTATTATTATTATTATTTTTTACTATGTTGATATCCATGACATTTTAGGTTATTATACATTTACATTCAATACAATCACTATTGCAATTTACATGTCTTTTTAGGGTAACATTTTCATTATTTTCATAAAATTACACATTTATTATATATTATATTTCCTTGACTTTTTCCATGATATTCATGGGCAAATAAATAGTTAGAGCATTACCAAAAACAATTAGATCAATTTCCACAACTTTTCCAGGCCCTGAAATCGGGTACTTCAAATATAACTTTCATTTATATATCTGCTAAAGAGATCATTTTTATCAACATTTAGGTGTGCACTAGCATGTAGCTGATTTCAAAGCCAATATACTGTATACAAAATGAGAGGGCATCAAAATTTTATGTCATCTAAAAATGAGGTTTTTCACTCTTAACAGCTGGTAGCCACAGAACTTCAGATTGATCATGTGAGGCCTTGAAGATTTTAAGCCTAAATGACTAATAATCCCCCATCTCTCACTGAATACTGCCATTGTACCTACAGTATATGCAAAAGGTCAAAATGTAACCACTGTACTGCTAAACCTCCACACTGCAACAATCAGAATAAAAACTTTTTGTAAATTTAACGTAGAGTGTTAACACAAGGTATCATAGAATGAGAAGCCTCACATACTTGTTAAACATTTGATATTTAAAACTTACATGACTTTGAATCATGAAGCACTGTCGGGAAGTCGTGGTCTAATGGTTAGAGAGTCGGACTCCCAATCGAAAGGTTGTGAGTTCGAGTCCTGGGCCGGCAGGAATTGTGGGTGGGGGGAGTGCATGTACAGTTCTCTCTCCACCTTCAATACCATGATTTAGGTTCCCTTGAGCAAGGCATTGAACCCCCAACTGCTCCCCGGGCGCTGCAGCATAAATGGCTGCCCACTGCTCCGGGTGTGTGCTCACAGTGTGTGTGTGTGTTCACTGCTCTGTGTGTGTGCATTTCGGATGGGTTAAATGCAGAGCACAAATTCTGAGTATGGGTCACCATACTTGGCTGAATGTCACTTCACTTTCACTCAGACCATTTTTGAAATTTAATTAGAAAACTCTCAAAAAAGAGCCATTTACACAGAAGGTTACCTTTGCATATTGATTCTCTCATTTACTCTCTCTGCTGGTGTCTTTTAATCAGACATGTCACATAGTGTTAATAGACAAATGACTGCACTGTGTGTGTCCGGGTCTGTACCTTTGCTCTTAGGTACTGTGGGAGATTCGCTCTTGATCTCAGTAGGTCAAAAGTCAACAGTCCAAGCTCTCTTCTTTCATCTGGAACTGGGGAATATTGTCCCTCAGAAATCCCCAAATTTTCCCTGTATACCAGGTTCTTAAAACACATGGAAGATTACAGTCTGATGTGTTGATCCCCATTGCCTAATGAAAGTTTTACTGTGAATTTATCTAATAATCTCAATTGATTAAAACCTAAGCCTGGAATAACAAAAGGCTTGTATCAATTTAATGTCCAGTCACAGGATCAGTGGATGAAACTAATAAGGCTGAACAAACAAGCCTCTGCGCTTTGGACAAATCAATAAACAGCAACTAGAGGAAAGGCAAGCGATGCACAATTAATTAGTACATGTGATCACTACAGCTTGAAAAAAGGTCTAAACAGAGCAAAATAAATGCACACAACATACTGACTCGCTTGTTTTAACTTGAGTCTTTAACATTTCACTTAGATACACTACTGTTCAAGTTTGAGGTAGGTAAGATTTTTTTATAGTTTTTATTTATTTATCTATTTTTAAGTCTTTTTAAGCTTACCTTGGTTACATTTCTTTAATCAAAGATACAATAAAAACAGCAATATTGTGAATTATTATTATAATTAAAATAATTGTTTTCTATTTAAACAGTAATTTATTCCTGTGATGGCAAAGCTGAATTTTCAGAATTACTCAGTCTTCAGTGTCACGAGATCCTTCAGAAATCATTCTAATATACTGAAATGGTGCTCAAATAACATTTCTGTACTGTGATCATTTTTTTTTAGGATTATTTGATGAATAGAAAGTAAAAAAATAAATGAAATGTTACTTTTGATTTAATGCTCCCTTGTTGAATAAAAGTATAAATTACTAAAATCTTTCTGACCCCAAACAATAAAAAAGTTATTATCCCTGTGTTATTATCCCTAGATATTATATTATCTTTTAATTTATCTGCTCACCCATGTTTTCTAATTTCATACTGAAATGTTGAAAAAATATTTGGGTGCTACATGGATTTCTTGAACTCTCTGATGTTCTGGCAAATATGTGAGCTACAATGAGATATGACTACAAGATCCTGCAGGGCTGCAACATGGAGTAAATGACCGCAAGAGACCCTACTTTGATAGACACAAAAGCCAAGCGTTGAAAAAAAAAAAGGATATCACTCTAGAAGGTATGATAGCAAGATGTGTGGACTCATCTCACAGCAATTTATTTCTACAAAATACGAGCTTATACGTTCTCTGAATCTGAGTACTGGTCTCTGAGGAGTCTATGAAACATGGAAACTCATCAGAGCGTAAATTACAAGACACCACGCCGTGTTTTCCAAAACAGAGCAGATGTGAGAGTTTTGCTGAGGAAGTGACAACAAACTAGAGACACTACAGAAGAGAAAGTTACATGCAAGCTTCACAACAACATTCCTGCAGTAACTTGATAAAGCCAGAACGGCCGTGATGACCAGCCATTTGTTTGCAGAACAACAACGTAGTGTCTGCAGCCTATTTCCTCCTAATAAGGATGGCATCTGTGCACACTGTGAGTAAAAAGAAGGACATTCTGTAGATCGCAGAGCACAGCTTAATGAAGCTTGTTAACACAGACCACAGATATAAAGACAATGCTATAGGCTGAGAGAATGAATAACTATAAAACTGGTGAGAGACAATGTTAAACATTGAATGCATGAACTGAAACATATACATGGATGAACTGTTCACAATTACATAAATATGCATTTAGAAAATAAATCGGGTGAATTTTTTTTTCATGTCAGCCTGTTGATTGTTAAAAACAATGCACATTGTCTTAAACCGTATAAACCATGTAAAAATGTACAGTGCAGAATAAAAGTTTAGAAAAGTCTAAATTCTTATCATTTGAAATAACTTTGCATTTATAAGGGACACCACAAACTTCATCCATACATTCTCCAAACTGCTTGTAGCTTTGTAGGGTCACAGGGAAGTTGTGTACAGACCTTAATTAGCAATCAAACTGTAAATCAGGAATCCCTGCTGTAAATCAATTAACGTGTGCTGAATCATCCAAAAAAGAAACCTGGGCCACATTTAATCTAATAATCAGGCATCACAACTGCTATAAGATCATTTCTAACAGTACTATTATTATTTAATATAAAAAAACACTTTTATTAATAGCCTTAAATAATAATTTCAATAACTTAATCATGCATTTTAGTCAATAAATGGTAATAATTTATGCTGACCTTTGACTAATACTCCACTTTGAAACCCACAGTATTTGGAAACTTTAGGAATATGCAACATGTAGTGTGAGATTTTTTAGAGGAAGCATTTGAAGAGAGCCTTACTTTAAAGGAATGATCTCTGCTATCCAGCCAGTGAGACAGTGGATGACTGTAAACTCTCCAAACTCTCTCCCGTAGCCTGATACTGGAATATTGGAGAGAGAACATCATAACATCCACTTTACACATCTAACAGGTTACTTGTTAGCTGGACACCCATACAATACATACAAATAGTTTTGGGTACATCCTAAAATACTAGCAATTGTTCTACGTTCAGTAAGGATTGCAGGAATATGCACACTCAGTTCCAGTTCCACTATGTGCCAATTTTAGATGTTGATCTTTGCATATCTGTGAGTGACATCTTGCTCTCTTTCTCTGAAGAAACCAGATGGCTGATGCTCTAATTGTGCCTCACGCAATGCTGTATTCAACCAGTCCGGCAGCTATTAATTAACTGCACGATTTCAGTGTTCAACTTCACGCAAAGAATCATTCCATCATTATCACTGCCACACAAGAGGACAAGCACACTTTAAAAAGGATGTATAGTGGTGTATTCAGGTGAGTGACGACTGTGATCGCTTCTATGCCAAACCTTGGCAGTAAAGAATTTTACAGCATGTACAGTTATGTGTGTGTTAATTAGGAAATAGCCCCCTGGAAGGACACCACTGTGCTTTTTGTTTCCTATTCATATTATTTAGAACCATAAATTATTAAGTGGTTCAGAGACTTCTCATTTCCTAAACTAGATTAAACATTTACACCATGAAAAAGATTACAGCGCGTGGAAGCTACCGTTTCAAAAAAGGCACTGAAGCGTCATTAACATACCATAAAAGTGGTCCTTAAATTCTGAGCTTTGCGAGACAATCAAGAGTTAAATTTAAGTTGTAACTCAATAATAAACCTCCACTGCTCCAAGCTATTAACCACTGAGACTGGATCATTGAGTCTGTTCAGTCAGATTCTTTAACGAATCATCCAGGCTGGTTTTGTGAACTAGTTCTACCAATTCAGTGAACAAAAAAAGGACTTAATGACATTTGAAACACTTAATGGTTTGGATTATGTTCAAAAACTCACTGGCCACCTTTAGCATGCCTTTAGCCAACAGTATAGGCATAAGCTCTGATTGGTTTGTGGTAGCAGTAAGCAGCAGCATCATCTTTGTCAAATGGTAACATGTCATCAACAGTAATCTTCCTCCAACCTCCCTAAGAAAGCAGAAGGCAACTCTTGTAAAAAAATATACCACAGTAATACAAAATACAGCTTTTAATGATCTGCTCACTAACAAACTCATCTTAATATAAACAAAACCAAAGGTGCATCAAGTCCATGGTTCTAAAGGCTTTAAAGATCATGGTTCATTAGTGTGTATGTTGTACACAGTAAAATGCAGTGATAAACATCAACTCTAATGGAGTTTTATTCAAGAGAGTTATCTTAGAAGATCAGTCAGTAACAAAGTAACTATTGCCCAGCACACAGGCCTTATCTTAAATGCTCTTGTGCCTGAGAGAGTGCTAGTTTACTATTCTTTGACATCAACTGTCAAACAAATCACTCTTACCAGTGTGTAGGTCAGTGTTTGCTCATTTAGTACTAGGAGCTGTTAAGGTAAATAATTGTTTCTCAGTTTCTTGTTCCCAGAGGATAGATCAATCTGACTGTCACGGTTCTACCGACTCCCTGATAAGCATTGTGTTCTCACTTAATCACTGCCTAGAGGACACAGCGTCCTTCTAGAAGGAAAATGTGGACATTTGCTACAATAGGTGTTGAGTGGCCTGTATGTATATATATATATATATATATATATATACAACCCGAATTCCGGAAAAGTTGGGACGTTTTTTTAAATTTGAATAAAATGAAAACTAAAAGACTTTCAAATCACATGAGCCAATATTTTATTCACAATAGAACATAGATAACGTAGCAAATGTTTAAACTGAGAAATTTTACACTTTTATCCACTTAATTAGCTCATTTAAAATTTAATGCCTGCTACAGGTCTCAAAAAAGTTGGCACGGGGGCAACAAATGGCTAAAAAAGCAAGCAGTTTTGAAAAGATTCAGCTGGGAGAACATCTAGTGATTAATTAAGTTAATTGATATCAGGTCTGTAACATGATTAGCTATAAAAGCTTTGTCTTAGAAAAGCAGAGTCTCTCAGAAGTAAAGATGGGCAGAGGCTCTCCAATCTGTGAAAGACTGCGTAAAAAAAATTGTGGAAAACTTTAAAAACAATGTTCCTCAACGTCAAATTGCAAAGGCTTTGCAAATCTTATCATCTACAGTGCATAACATCATCAAAAGATTCAGAGAAACTGGAGAAATCTCTGTGCGTAAGGGACAAGGCCGGAGACCTTTATTGGATGCCCGTGGTCTTCGGGCTCTCAGACGACACTGCATCACTCATCGGCATGATTGTGTCAATGACATTACTAAATGGGCCCAGGAATACTTTCAGAAACCACTGTCGGTAAACACAATCCGCCGTGCCATCAGCAGATGCCAACTAAAGCTCTATCATGCAAAAAGGAAGCCATATGTGAACATGGTCCAGAAGCGCGGTCGTGTCCTGTGGGCTAAGGCTCATTTAAAATGGACTATTTCAAAGTGGAATAGTGTTTTATGGTCAGACGAGTCCAAATTTGACATTCTTGTTGGAAATCACGGACGCCGTGTCCTCCGGGCTAAAGAGGAGGGAGACCTTCCAGCATGTTATCAGCGTTCAGTTCAAAAGCCAGCATCTCTGATGGTATGGGGGTGCATAAGTGCATACGGTATGGGCAGCTTGCATGTTTTGGAAGGCTCTGTGAATGCTGAAAGGTATATAAAGGTTTTAGAGCAACATATGCTTCCCTCCCAACAACGTCTATTTCAGGGAAGGCCTTGTTTATTTCAGCAGGACAATGCAAAACCACATACTGCAGCTATAACAACAGCATGGCTTCGTCGTAGAAGAGTCCGGGTGCTAACCTGGCCTGCCTGCAGTCCAGATCTTTCACCTATAGAGAACATTTGGCGCATCATTAAACGAAAAATACGTCAAAGACGACCACGAACTCTTCAACAGCTGGAAATCTATATAAGGCAAGAATGGGACCAAATTCCAACAGCAAAACTCTAGCAACTCATAGCCTCAATGCCCAGACGTCTTCAAACTGTTTTGAAAAGAAAAGGAGATGCTACACCATGGTAAACATGCCCCGTCCCAACTATTTTGAGACCTGTAGCAGAAATCAAAATTGAAATGAGCTCATTTTGTGCATAAAATTGTAAACTTTCTCAGTTTAAACATTTGCTACGTTATCTATGTTCTATTGTGAATAAAATATTGGCTCATGTGATTTGAAAGTCTTTTAGTTTTCATTTTATTAAAATTTAAAAAACGTCCCAACTTTTCCGGAATTCGGGTTGTATATATATATATATATATGTATATATATATATATATATATATATTCATTAAAATGTTTGTGTTTTCCCTCATTTGTAAGACACGTTGGATAAAAGCATCTGGTAAAAACAAATAAATGTTGCACTTATGAATCCTGAATAATGGATCATCTGACATATAGTGACTTACTGATTAGATCACAATGTGTGTGTGTGTGTGTGTGAGTAAATTTATCTACTTCAGTGTTACACAATACGGTGTCGATGCTCAACCTGAACTTCTAACCATCTAGTAGAGTTTAATAACATACATAACAGAGGGAGTAGATGTGTTCCCAGGGTATCCAAAGGTTGGAAACTGTTTCTGTGGAGATGGTCTTGTTCTCTCCTGTGGTACAGACTTTCCACAGAATGCAGAGCTCATTAATGACCCATTGCATGAGCTATGAAATCGCCATGCAGAGTTAATGCCAACTAAAGTAATTATTGTTAGATCCAATCAGTAATGCAGGTCATCCAAAATTATTTATTGACTCCCTTCACTTGAGAGTAAATGCTCATTTGCTGAGGTGAGCTTGAATGCAGTTTCTATTTCCACCACAACAGGAGTCTGATTTAAAGGATGTGATACATATTACGTCAGTACTGTAATTCCATTTCTAGTTTCATCTCAACTCAAACAAACACAAAGTCAGTGTGAATTAATTTTATTGTTTGTTTGTTTTTTGTTGTTATTTTTTAAAGGAATTAATACTTTACAGCATGACTAACAAGAAATGTTTATTGAGCAGCAAATCAGCATATTAGAATGAATTCTGCAGGATCATATGGCACTGAAAATTGAAAATTCAGCTTTGCCATCACAAGAATCAATTTAATTTAAAAATACTTCAAAATAGAAAGCAGTTCTGACAATTTTATGTTTTTTTTTGTCTGTAGTTTTGATCAAATAAATGCTAGATAATTTTTTCAGTTTTTTTCCCACTAATATCACAGATCCTATTGACGCTCTGAGAAACATGAATCCATGAATATTTGATAATCTTCTCTTAATGAAATTTGAATTAAATGTAAATTGAAAGCTCTTAGTAGCTCTCACAAACTTGGAGAGAAGAATCACAGCTATCATCTTTTTATCCCAATTGTTGCCATGGACATGACAACAAAGCTGAGCTTAATTCATTCTATCAATTAAACATCTTAAATACAGCTAGTCAGATAGCAAAAATAATTGGTTTCAAAACTCTAGTGCCAAGCCTTGATTCCCTTGTGATTTTGCTGCTTGTTGTGACTTTTTAGCATCCCATGACTTACCTAGACTTATCAAAATAGAAGAATAATTGTAAAATGTTTTACATATAAAAAAACAGTGAAAATATAGTGCAATCAGTTCAGACATTGCACAGTGCTCATTCAATAAATGCACAGCTAAACAGATGGGTTTTGAGTCTAGATTTAAATGTGACTAGTGTTTTAGCACATCTGATCTCTTCTGGAAGCTGATTCCAACTGCGGGCGGCATAGTAACTAAAGGCGGACTCCCCTTGTTTTGTGTGAACCCTTGGTATTTCTAACTGACTCGATCCTAATGATCTGAGTGCTCTGTTAGGTTTATATTCAGTGAACATATCTGCAATATATTTCGACCCTAGGTCATTTAGTGACTTATATACGAGTAAAAGTACTTTAAAATCAATCCTAAATGTAACTGGAAGCCAGTGTAAGGACCTGAGGACTGATGTGATATGCTCAGATTTTCTTGTTCTAGTCAGAATCCTGGCAGCAGCGTTCTGGATGAGCTGCAGCTGTCTAATGGTCTTTTTGGGAAGGCCGGTGAGGAGCCCATTACAATAGTCCACCCTGCTGGTGATAAAGGCATGAACAAGTTTCTCCAAGTCTTGACTGGAAACAAAACATCTAATTCTTGCAATGTTTTTAAATGATAGTATGCTGATCTAGTTACTGCTTTGACATGACTACTGAAACTACAGGCTTGAAATTTTTCCTTTTTCTGGAATTGGGGTTGTAATTTATAATAAGATTGAAACATTCATTAATAGAAATTTGTAAAATAAGAGCATTAACCTATGGGTAACTGCATAGAAAAAGTGATGACACGTTATTAGAAAAGTAGGCCCGTTATTGTTGTTAGTACAAAATATACACAAAAAAAAAAATCGTGTTAGGCGCTCATAAAATATGCAAGGAAAATGTAATACATAAATGTTTAATGTTGTTATATTCAAAACTGCCGACCTGCAATATTTGACTAAACATAAAATTTTGCAAGCTAATGAGAAACATAACACAGTAAATATATAAGGTGAAATAAATGTTTTATTACATTTACATTACATTTATTATATTATCTGTTATTTATCAATATTATTTAAATACCATGAAGGCATAAACACGGCGAGGTTGTATTCTTTAGCCAGATCTTACTCTTTTTCTGGGAGAGTGTGCAGTCTTTTTCTTGATTGACTTCGACATTGCGAGTGTACGTAGGCCTTGTTTCTAATCTAAGGGTTCATAGTTTGAAGCAGCATTTGGCTGACTAAAGCACGGAAGATAATGATAAATAGGAAGAAATGTCCAGGGTGAGACAGTAGGGAAAGTTTGCCATGTTGCTAGGTGACAGGATCGCTTGGGATTGCCGACAGCACGAGCACAGGATGAGCCCTTTATCACCAACTCGCGCCAGTGAACTCCCCCTGACCTCCTCAAAAAAAACCTTCAGTCTATCCACTGTCATTAAGTTGACAACTAATTTTCAGGGGAAGCTGCTAAAGGCAGATCGATTTGTTGCTCAAATTGTTGCTCAAATTTGCTAAACGACGTTGTGATGTCATGTGCGTGATTGCATAAATGACGTGATTACGTCATTGCCTAAATATGACACAAAATAGCGTTTTTACGTAGGCTACATAAAAATATTATAAACACAAAATATTTTTAATTGTAAAAGTAATATAAATGAACATCTTTATGATCTGATTTTTTACAACATTTAATAATTGAAAAGTTACACATTTTTTGTATTTTCTTATTAACTAGTAAATAACTGCATATTCTGAACAGTTGTAGTTTTAAGCAATCCGTATTTATTTTATTATTATTATGTTTTACCTTTGTTTTAAATTCCACATTGCATTTGGTGTTTTAAGGTTACAGGGTTACAACTTTGGATAACATCCTGGCAGAAAAGGACTAGTACCTTTTCAGTTTTTCCATTTATTTTTTCTTACAGTGTACCTAACTGAACAACAATTATATATATAAGCTAATAACACGCTGTAACATAAATGTGCATTTATTATTGATCAATTGGAACTAGCAACTTAATACACATTTAATGTTTGAATTGTTAAGCATCCTTCTCCAGGTTGGTGTGCTGCTTGGCTGCCTAACTGTTCAATGGTTTCCTCTTTTTGTGAAATTTAGATGAAAAACTTTACAAAATTTGCTAAAAACCATTTTAAAATAGCTAAATTTCTTGCTAGGTGTTTTTAAAAGGAAAGAAAAAAAGGTGCTAGTCTGAAAAGTTGCTAAATCTAGCAACAAAATTGCTAAGTTTGCAACACTATAATCATTTAGCAATGGGAAGAAAGCCTAGTCTCTTTTCTCCTCTTTCGAACAGTTCGTTTTAAAAAACCTATTGCAAAAACTGAATCATCTTAGTACCGTTTACGTCACCACATAACTGCGTCATCGAGCGACAGCTGACATCTCATATCTTTTTTTTTCTTTTTAAGAAAAAGTCTCAGTTCAGTGTGTTTCTATTCAAACAAAACAAATATTAATTTAGAACCTTAAAATGCTCAGTTTCCGCCTCATTTATTCGGATACATTTGAATAATACAGTTCTCAGTTCAATGAGTCAGTTGAGTTGTTTAATCAAGAATTGTTCACAACGGCTTTGTGAACTCACATATGGTAATCAACATAATGACTTAATGACCCATTCTTAGTCCATCTACCGCCTGATACACGTATGTCAAGAAAACTGATTGTATGAATTATTTTTTTTTTTAAATGTATGGCACTCTAGCACTACAACACCTGCAAATTAAAGCATGTGTATTAACACAGCTAATCCCTAAGCTAATGGCCTAATGCAATGTTTCAACTGCAATCAATACAGGATTTTAATAGCATTCTGAATTTTCATGCTGCTTTGAAAAGACAACAAATTACTACTGCATACACATTTTTCATATTATCATAATTATAATATAATTAAGTTTTCGTTAGAATTTAACAAATTTTTAATTTATTTAATTTTAAGGCACATCCTCTCACATATTCTTTGAGATCATACAAGAAAAGACTACGAACGGTTTAAAAAGTTTTATTCTGTCATTATTACTGCAACAAACATTTATTTGCAAACTCGACAAATTCAATCCAGCATATTAAAATATGTTTGCCTTCAGGTAATTCTAGAATAAAGCCATGGGCAGAAAAAATGTTCAGATCCCTCATTAAGTACCAATTTAAAAAACAATTAATAAACATATTTTAACATTAACATGTACATGTACATGCCTGAAGAAACCCAACATGATCTTACCCTCTGGACCAAACATGTACATGCTTATAGGCCCATGATTCCTACAGTTCTCTCATTAATTAATCTTCTTTTCATTTTTTTCTTGATCAAATTATTTTGTGGTAAGAGCTTCAAGACTGATGGTTGGATCTTCACAACAGACTAAATGCCCTGGGAATATGTACTATTTTGCCATAAAGTGACATCTCGAGAACTGCGATTCCCAGCAGCAGATGCAAAAAGTCCATGATACATTAAAACAACTCACCCTCTGAGACAAAGGCATTTGTTTAATCTAATTTTGGCTAATAACTTTTACTGTTATTTGCCTGGTCCTATGACACCCATTTAGTTTAATTAGTTTGAGCAATATTACAAGCACATATTGAAGTAACTTGCTTGACACTTTTAAAAAAGACAAACAAGGCACATAAGGGTGAGAGAGAAAAATTAAAAGCATCAGATGTTTTCATCTGATCTTCTGTCCTTTGGCAGTGATGTCTTCTCCCGTTTTAGAGCACAAAACTGTTGACCCCTGGTTATGTATGTGATCTGTGGCAGGGGTTTGCGATGAGGTGAGACTGGGGGATTTGTTGAGCTCGGTCCCTGGCCTCCTTTCCACAGCAGATGATGGGACACACAAGAGCATCCACACTAGCAGCAACCTGACTTGCTCTCAGCAAGCATTGTTTGTTGGTCCAGTTTAATCTTGTCACCATTGTTCTCTTCATATGGAAGACCTTTATCGTTGAGAAGGATGTTCTCCACCAGAAACCGGGCAGCCTCGTCAACATTGATGTTTTCCTGCAGTGAAAAGAGCCAAATGATAAAGGGATAGTTTACCTGAAAATCATTCCTCATGTTGTTTCCAACCTGTATGACTTTCTTTATTCTGCAGTACACAACTGCATCCAAACATCGATGGATCTCACTGATTTTCTCTGTATCAAAACACACACGCACACTATGACATTCTTCAAAATATCTTCTTTTGTTGGAATAGCACTGGAACCTTTCCAGAATACTGAGATCTTTTACCGAATTGTCAATAGACATAACTTGTTAAGCTAAACTGAGTGCTTAGTGAAGCTTTGAGAGGTACTTCAGCATGAAGCTGGATTGATGGCACCCGCCTACATGATCTCTCTATTCTCATCACTCTTTTGAGACAATATACTGTCTTTCCATTTACATGCATCTGTCCTTAAGCAGTCTGTGGCTTCAAAGTGGAAGAGAGTGAATGAGACCAAAGGGGAAAGAGGAAAAGGGCAGAAAACCGAAAGGTTAAACAAAAGCCAACCATCAGTATTTGTCACTCACACAGAGTTCTGAACACAATACAGCTGGCATGGCCATACTGAGAGACAATTACCATTTCTATGAGACAACTCATGTCCAGCAGTATGGAGAGCAAGAAAAACAAGATGATTAAAAATGCAAATACATGAGCCTATGGAACACTATCTGCTTGCAGTGGCCAATGTAAATAACTTGAATTTTCAAGCTTGTTAAGAACACCATGAGACCGTTTTGAGGCATGTCAGAAAGTGTTCTTTGCCTTTGCTTGTTTTTAAGGGCAGTGACCTGTTGTGACCTCTTTTGGTAGAAAGGATGGTTTAAATTATTGCCATTTAGAGATCTACATGGGCCATTAAGAAGCTTGCCTAAAACTTAAAGGGTTGTTATGAAATTATAATGATAGTCAATTAAAACTAAAGAGCTCACAGAAGCCCTGTAGCCTACTGATCTGCCCACACACAGTGTAACAAAACTGCAAAAAAAAAAAATCATTTCATAGTAAGTATTTGCCCTATTATCTGCTAAAAATGTCTAAACATTTTTAAAAAGACATTTTCTTTAGAAGCAAAAAAATCTGCATAAGACACTTTTTATTCAAAGAATATAACTTGAATTAAATTTAGTTCACTTGCTTAATTTGTACTTCTTTTAAATGTCTTCAGATTTATGCTTAAAAACAATTTGGTTTCTAAAATAAATTTATTTTTACAGATGTTTATTCATGTTAACTTAAACTTTTTAACTTAAAAAATTATTATTATTATTTTTTTTTAATGCATGCATTTTTCTTTTAGAGTTTCATGCATTTTATATTCTATGGAAACCTTTTTTTCTACATCATAAAAATACAATCACAATTTCTTATAACTGTTATCATCGGTCATCTCACAATTATTTTTTTTATTTCTTTATTATTTTTTACTCTGAAGCAAAATGGTCTTCCATAATTTTACAGCACTATCATTTGTTCAAAAAAGTGGGACAAGGTGCATAAACAAAATACACATGCAGTCTACTGGGAGAGGAGTGATAGTAGAAGATCTAAAGTGAGAGACAGAAACAATCTTTATATCAATTAGCATCAGAGGCTTGATTGAACATGCGGAGATCCCAATAGATGAGAGCTGACACATTTACCAAACACAAATATGCACGTGCACATATACACACATTTACACACGACAGGTGCCTGAGCTCCCTGCCAGACATTTTTGTGCTTGAGTCCCTAATGGAGAGATGCATTTCAGAAATGTGCTTATGCAGACTGACTGAAACACCTTCTGTTAAACAGTTAAGACCAGACACTTTTACAGACAGAAACCGAACAAAACACTTTTTAAGTAGCAAGACAAAATAAAGATATATTTAATGCCAAAACATGCGATTTCAAGGGGTACAATTTAACAGGGAGTTAAATACAAATACACAAAATTAACAAACAGACATTTCTTTCTCCTCCTCTCTGTTCCTCTTTTCTTCTCTCATCCCAAAATATCTTAGTCGACTTGATTTATCCAGACCCACCTAGCATCCCTCAAATGTGGGTTTGAAAGAGATTAATGTGCAAAATATATTGAAGAAACTGCTGATCTAAGACTCTAAACAACACACATATTTCATTACCTTTTGCAGAGTTTTTAAGTTTCAGCTGATACTGTAAAATATGAGACTATGGATCTTAGTCAGGAATGACAAACATTTGTAAAAGAAACCATGTGAAAGTCAGCATACTGCAGGATGACTTAAAAAAAAAACTTATCTAGACAGCATGACTTCCATGTCACAAACACAATATTAATAGTTAAATAAATAATAAATATTAGTAGCATGAATATTCAAAATACATGTTTTTTGCTGATCTAGACTGCCGATCATATACTTCATTGCTATTAATGTCAAAAAGCAAAAATGCACTACTGTTCATTTTGTGGTCAGGTGTTTTAATGTTTTTAGATTCTAGTTTCTACTGTCCACAAAGGCTGCATTTATTTGATCAAAAAAACAATAAACTTTGATATTAAGAAATATTATTAGAATTTGAAATGTTAAAAATTTAGTGCTCAAGAAACATTTTGTATTATCACACTTGAAAAGGGTTGTGCGGCTTAATATCTTTTGAAAACTGTAAAATGTATTCCTGGATTCTTTGATGAATAAAAAGTTCAAAAGAAAAGGATTTATTTGAAATTTACAAATTTACATCTTTACTACCACTTTTGAGCAATTCAGTGCATCCTTGCATATATATATATATATATATATATATGTATCCCAATTTGCACTCTGTCAATCTGTAAACATAGCTGTATCAATAAAATCTGATATTCAAGTTTTGGTAAATGTACTAGACGTTGTGCCACTATCAGCCTTTTAAATAAGTGGGCGAAGTTTCAGCAGTTCAAGCTGCAAAATCCCATACATCCTGCAGCTTCACGTGATAAGCTGCACACTGCGCATTTGACATATGTCAGGTGATTCAGGCATGAGGAGTGGCTAATGTTCTTAAGACTGCCGCAGTGGTGCCGTTTTGGCCCTAATACTTTGGAGAATGTCAACAATCTTAAATACTTGATCTAATATGGCAGCTTTCATGGTCGTCTGAGCTGATTAGAGAGGAAAGGTAGTAAGAAGCTTCTATTCTTAGCAAAAATGTCTCGTGACAAGTTCTCCTTCGGTTTAACCCAGCACAAACAAACATTTAAGTGGCTAAGCGAACACAGAATGAATGTATATTACCTTAGCTGATGTTTCAAACCAACCCAAAAACCCAGCCTCCTTGCAGAAGTTGTCCATAAGTGTGGAATTGTTGGATCCATCTTTATTCTGGTCACATTTGTTGGCGAGAAGGACAGAAGGGATAGGGTTGCCATTTGCCAGTTTCACCTTGCTGTCCAAATCATGCTTCCATTTTGAAACAGCTTCAAATGTGGAGCCTCGAGTAATGTCAAAAACAACAATTGCACCCACTGCCTCCTTATAGTAAACTCTGGTCATGTTCCCAAAGCGTTCTTGACCTAAACATGAGACAAACACATAATAAAAGCAAAATTATTTGGAGTCATAGAGAGGTCAAAAAAATATGTAACAAACAAAATATGACAATCACAGATTTTAAGCCAAATTAAATGGTTTATTTTATAACATATGTAAAAAAAAAAAAAAGATAATACAATAAGTAATACAAATACTTATACAAGAGATACAATTGAAATTTAATTTAATTAAAAATTGATTAAATAAGGGAAGATTTATTTAATAATTAATTTTATTGTTTTAATAAATAATCAGGTGTACCAAACGATCAGACTGACGAACTTGATTTCAAAATGGATTGGGAAATGGCCAGTGATTGGCTTATGATATGGAAATAAAAATATATTGGCTTTTTTCATTGTTTTGTCAGCTACAGTTCTTAAATTATCTTCAAGGTAGATTTTTTCAGCAAATATTGATATATCGATAAGTTCTGCTTAATCAGCATGTGTGTGTGTGTATAAATTTTATTTATTTATTTTTATTTATTTTTTTTATTGTAATTCAACCACGTGAAATTCAGCTTAATTTCCTAACATGTTCCATACATTTTTATAATGGGAGTTAGTGAGAGCATGTGGCTGCTTATTAAAGCAGATTTATGTTAATCACTCCAATACTGTGCTCTTGCGTACCAGCCCAGACAACATAAAGTCTGAGTGATTCTGGTCACAATCAGTCTGAGATGTGCTGCTCGGTCTCATAGTTCATCTTGCCTGGTGAGGGATAAAGCCTAGCACAACGCAAAATCTTTGAAAGCTAGATGGACAGAAAAAAGGAAGTGTGGAGCCAAAGATTCACCCAGTGGTAGTTGCTAATAACACATCAAAGAACTGACTCAGTGCACACCTAAATTCACCACACTCGCGTTTGCCATTTCATATACTGCTTTGATATGTAAAAATCAAGAGAATACACCAACCTTTTATATTCAAGTATACATTTCTAAATGAACCAAACAACACATCGTGGAAAGCGGTTATGGAAGAGATCAAATTAGATATTATGAATTGAGAAAAACTGCTGTTAATTCTGACTAGCTTAAAAGAAAAAAAATGAAACTTGACTTCCTTTTTGACACAACACATTAAAAAGAGATGGTGACAGGAAGTGCTTATGAACCAAATGTTGTCCACAAAAGAGAAGCTTTAAGGACTCCCTGTGGTTTTCTGTCAAAATACAACCTCAACAGTAAAAATTTATATATATATATATATATATATATATATATATATATATATATATATACACACACAGTATATATACACAGTATATATATATATATATACACAGTATATATATATATATATATATATATATATATATATACACACACAGTATATATATATATATATATATATATATATATATATATATATATATACACACACACACACACACAAACACACACACACATTCACTCACAGGGAAGAGTAACCTTAATAAATGATGCATTTCAACTATAGCAAGATTAACTAAAGTTTTTTGCGTAATGCTGCATTAAATTGGTATATTTTAATGGTATGCTAAGCTAAAGGTTATTTTGTGAACAACTAGTATCAAGTCAATTAGGCCCATTAGAATGATATCAGTGACTTGTGGCAGTTTGCTGTTTCCCACAGGAACAAAAAGACTACAGAGCAGTTTCATGAGTCTAGAACGTTGTATTCTAGTGTTTATGCAGCATTTAAGCCAGAGCCCAAACCACTCTCTCAGATCAGAGTTCAGACAGAGGAAGACTGTGATCACGGCCTGTCTGTAATGCCTGATATTGCTTTGTTCTTCACTCTCTCGCTCTTTCTTCAGCGTGTGAGAGAAACTGGGGAAGTGCAGCGAGGCAGTGCGTGTGTGTTTGTGATAAGAGAGAGATAGAAGATTCAAATCTTTCGCTTCTATGACAACAAGCTGAAGGATATTGACATTTCTTTGTACAAACAGAACCGAGTATGTAAAATTCATTTAATTAGTATTGTAGGAAGCTACTTTGAATTTCTAGCTATTCTTGGGTGAAATAAATCATATGCAAGCAATATTATGCGAATGAGAATGCTGTTTTTGCGAAAATCATGGCTGGTCATCACATACTGTTGTGGTAATATTAGCAACCAACAGTATGATTGTAAGTGTGTTGTTCAATAAACAGCAAGTAGTTAATATTGAATCCCGGCTACTGTTTATTTTTGTTTCGGCAAAGGAAAACTTTCAATGGCTCGCCCATAATATCAGTCATATGATTAGGCCTAATTCCTGAATGAATCAGTGTTGTTGAATGAATTGGTTGAATTAATGACTCACTCATAAAGACAATCACTTGTCGCCATCTACTGGCATAATTATATAACTTACAGAAAGAGTCTGAACGAATCCCCACTCCTAACGCACAAACTGACAACCTTTTTTTTTAATGAATTCAAAAATTAAGATGAATTGATAATCAAAATGAATTTAATAATTAAGAAAAATTAAGTCTGACAGAATGCAGCCTTCCATAAATTCCGTGTTTTTACCCTTTTTTTTTATTATTGCAGTAAATTTAGTTTTATTGCATCCTGACTCAAAATCAATGCTTTACTGTCAATTGTGGATTTATATGCAACAAAATAAGCAATATCAATATAGTTAACCATATCTGAGACTTAGAAATAATGTTTTGATAAATATATTATAGATTTGTGCAAAGGCGGACAGTAGAGAAGTATTTTTACTCTGCTTTAAAAGTATTTCAAGCATCTGTACTTTAGTGTTTTTCTTTAGAAAACTTTACTTCACAACATTCCAAAGCATAATATTGTACTTTTTACTGCACTACATTTCATATTAACTATCATTTAATACTTAAATACATTAGAAATATATTATTTTCTTACTTTCAGTCAAGTAAAAGTAATTCAAAGATTTACTTTAGTACAAGAAAGTACTACATTTTTACTGTTCTTAAGTATTAAAGGTAAAACAAACAACAACTTTTATTTATGTAGTACAGTAAAAATTATGACATTATGCTTTGGAATGTAGTGAAGTAAAGTTTAACAAAGAAAAACACTGATAAACTACAGATACTTTTTAAATTTACTTGAGTAAAGTACAATTATTTCACTACGGTCCACCTCTGGATTTGTGTTGTTTGTTTCAGATGTAAAGGCCCTAATCAAGCCAAAACATGGGCCACAAGGACTGGATTTTAACAGCTAAATTAAGGCTAAAATTTAAGGCTAAGGCTGTATCATCAGATCCTCAGTTCTCAAATTGGATGCATCCGACAGAAACGGTTCTCAGTTCAGTGTACTGGTAATCCGAAAACCGATGCAACCGGTTCTTGACTCGAGAACAAGGACCGCTCCGGCAGTGGGCGTCTGGCTCTTATGATTATACACACAAATTTTCCCCCGGCCTTTATTTGTCCGTGTTGACCACGCCCCCGGCCGGTATCAGAGGCCCGGTGTTTATTTGACTACCGTTTTTTTTTGAGGAATTACTGTATTTGGTTTCCAGTGATCAGCACTGAAACAGAGAACACCACCCCACCCCCCAAACCAAATGGTCTCGGTTCCATTATCTTCGCTCGTTCAGCTATGCACTTCACATGTCAAAAGCTCCTTAGGTCTCTCAGCAGATAATTTCTCTTGATTGCTGGTCTAAATTTAGACCATTTAACCTCAGGTGAACACACCGGAGGGCTGACACATAAGACGACAGAACCTAATATTTGGGTCCCAGTCCATTTTTGGCACACAGCCCTAAAAATCTTTCTTTTTTTAAAAAACATTGATGAATTAAAGATACTGAATACCCAGAGACCAGACACATCTGAACTTGTGAACACATTTGGTGCGCTGGGCCAGCTGTCACAGAGCAAGTCAAGAAAGAAAATCTCAGAACATCTTTTAATTCAACACCATGGCAAGGGCCAGAATCGTACAGTTGATCAATACTTTTCACCACAATATGCTGCGCATGCTGTTGAGAACTGCCATTTTCTCAGAATTAATGGTTCTCTGTGTGTAGCGCTTTTATAGAAAAATAGAAGACCAGAGAAATCTGACTGAGCAAGACAACAGTACCTGCAGTGCTTCACAGAAAGTCAGCTACAATCGAAAGAGAAAATGAGAATTGCAGAGAGAATAGTGTGAAAGCTGAGGCTTAGCCTGACATGAAAAAGGCAAATGGAGTAGTAAGCTCTTTTATTAACGGAGAAAAAGTCACAGTGTGATGTAAGAGTTTCTCAATGAAAGGTGCTTTCCCTGGTCCATGGCTCCCTGAGGGGCATAAAATGAAGACACCAAGAAAATACATTTTTTGAGGTAATCTATTTCATGCAATTCAAAGAAATGCACCTTTTCTTTGATTGTGAAAATTATTTGTAGTTGTTACGCTCCTAGGTATGTTTTGTGTGGGTGTTGTTTTGTATATATGTGCAGGGATTGGCTGTCGCCGGTGGAGTCTGATTGGTGGATCTGCTGATTGGCTGCTTTTAAAAAGGTGGCACTTGCCGAAGAGATCGAGCTCATTCTGGCGTTGGCTTGTTGGCGTGAAGAGCTCCGGATTCCTCCTCCCGTCGGCAGATCCCATAATCTTCTGTTTATTGTGTTTGTTTGATTATGATGATTAAATTTGGTTCTGTCTTAGGAGCGTAGGGGTGTCCTGCCATTTACTTTGATCTGGTTTGTGATTTGTTTATTTATAGGGAGTTAGGGAAGTTACTTTGTAATTTTGTTTATTCCCTGATTAGGTAATTTATATATGTTTGGTTATAAGTTTATTTTGTTTATTATTTTGGCCTTGGGGCATCCTGAAGTCGTTGCTCCTTAATTTTATTATTCCTTCCACTTTAAATAAATTATACTTTTGTGGAACTTAGTTTTGTGTTGCTGGTGATCTGTCGGCTGGGGCTGGTTTCCTGTTACTTTCAAAACGCTTGCCAAGCCCGTCCTGATAATAGGGGACGTAACAAATGGGGGCTCGTCCGTTCGTAACGGATTGGGACAGGTCATAGTAACGGGTTCGTTCGATGGTATGTATTCACTTTTTTCTCTCTCTCTCCTTTTGCTGGTGTAGACGTTTTATTGGCAGTTTTTTTTTTGAGAAACGGGGAAAGGGGTACAGAGAAATGGAATTTAGTATTGAGGCATTTCGTCAAAAGCCTTCGTGTGAAGGATTAGAATTGTGTCGTAAAGTGGATTTGTATTTAGTTGCTGATTATTATGGAATTTCAGTAGTGAAATCAGCTCGTAAAAAAGAAGTGCGGGACATAATACAAGCTGCTTTAGTGCAACAGGGGGTGTTAACAGCAGTTCAAAGTCCTGAAAGTGAGGGTGAGGAGATAGTGGGAAATGCAAGCGGTAAAGAAGAGGATTCGAGCAAGCAGCCAGTGCTTAGTTCACTTAGTGGGGTAGGTACGGAAGATTTAAAACTTGCTATCCAATTGAAACAATTGGATTTGGAAATTAAACGTCAAGAACATACTACCCAAATTTTGCGCTTTAGACAATGTGAATTGGAAACTCAGGCTGGACGACCGCTTGGTGAGTCTAAATCAAAACTACCTGCTGCTGTTCGAACTAGTCAGAGTTTACAACATGCTTCTGATTCATCCTTGCCCATACCTTCTGTAACTTCACCGGATTTTGATGTTAGTAGACAAATCAACCTCGTGCCACCATTTCGGGAGGCCGAGGTTGATTCATATTTTGGTGCGTTTGAACGTGTTGCCGCTGCTTTGAGTTGGCCGAAAGAAGTCTGGCCTCTTTTGTTGCAATGTCGATTAACTGGAAAAGCTCAGGAAGTCTGTTCCCCTTTGTCCCTTTACGACAGTTTAGATTATGAAAAAGTGAAAACCGCTGTGTTGAGAGCCTATGAGCTTGTCCCTGAGGCTTATCGGCAAAAATTCCGTTTACATGTGAGAACTGCCAATCAAACGTTTGTGGAGTATGTGCGTGAGAAGAGCGCACTTTTTGATAAATGGTGTCAGGCCAGCAAGACGAAAGATTTTGAGCAGCTGCGTGAGCTCGTTTTGATTGAGGAATTCAAGAATTCGTTGCCCGATAAAATTGTGGTGTACTTGATCAAATACCTGTTACTATGTTGCGTGACACTGGGACGGCACAGTCTTTTATTTTGGAAAGCTCGTTGCCATTTTCAGAGAAAACGTATTGTGGTACTGATGTGTTAGTACAGGGAATTGCAATGAGAGTAGAAAAGATTCCTTTGCATAAAATATATATTCGATCTGAGTGGGTTACTGGTCTCGTGAAAGTGGCCGTTCGCACTCAGTTACCCATTAATGGTGTAACTCTGATAGTTGGAAATGACTTGGCTGGTGGAAAAGTTTTTCCTCTTCCTGAAGTCATTCAGAATCTGCTAGATGATACATCTGTTGTGTGTAAGCAAGATGCGGTAGATTTGTCTGTGTTTCCTGCCTGTGTGATTACTCGAGCTCAATCACAAAAACTTCCCACTGTACTTGACCTATCTGACACTTTTCTAGTTGATGAAAACGTGGCTGATTCTGGTATATTACTGTCTGAGATGTCCACGTCTAAGCCGCTGTCCACTAGCAGTGGTGCTGAATTTGGTTCCGCTAATTCTTTACTTTCTGTAGATCGGAGGCAGTTGGCTGCCGAGCAAAAACAAGATCAGTCGCTCGAATTTTGCCGAGATTCTGCTGTAAATGCAACCGAAATTGTGAATAAGTCAACTGGTTATTACTTTAAGGATGAAGTATTAATGCGGAAATGGACACCTTCAGTGTCGGATAATTCCAGTTGGGACTCATTGTACCAGATTGTCGTTCCCAAATGTTTTCGAGAACAGGTGTTAAGTGTGGCCCATGATAATGTGGCTGGCCATTTAGGTGTGGCTAAAACGTTTTATCGAGTTTTGCGTCATTTCTTTTGGCCTAAAATTAAGTCCGATGTTATAAAATATTGCAGGTCATGTCATGTTTGTCAAACGGTCGGAAAGCCTAACCAGGTTATTCCCCCAGCACCTTTAAAGCCGATTCCTGCTATCGGAGAACCATTTGAGCGTATAATATTAGATTGTGTCGGGCCATTACCGAAAACCAAAGCAGCTCATACGTACTTGCTTACACTCATGGACACAGCAATTCGTTATCCTGAGGCGATACCACTTCGTTCTCTGAGAGCTAAAGCCATTGTGAAAGCCCTAACGGTGTTCTTTTCTACTTTCGGGCTTCCGAGAATTGTTCAGACTGACCAGGGAACAAATTTTCTTGTCCCGTTTGTTTAACCAAATTTTGTCTCAGTTGCACATTAAACATATCGTTTCCAGTGCCTATCACCCGGAGTCTCAAGGGGCATTGGAACGATTCCACCAAACCTTGAAAACCATGTTACGCACCTATTGTGTTGATTCAGAAAAGGAATGGGATGAAGGATTACCGCTGTTGTTGTTTTCTGTACGTGAGACTGTACAGGAGTCTCTGGGGTTTAGTCCCGCAGAGTTAGTTTTTGGTCATACGGTTCGGGGGCCACTTAAGCTGCTTAAAGAGAATTGGTTGTCTGAAACAAAGCCATCGTGCAATCTGTTAGATTATGTTAGCTTGTTTCGAGAACATCTGCATAAAGCTCGAGATCTGGCTAGGTCAGCTTTATCAAATGCTCAAATAAAGATGAAGGTGTGTTTTGATAAAAAAAAACAGTCAGCCGTTCTTTTGTGAAGGGAGACAAAGTTCTTGTTTTGTTACCCTTGCCTGGCTCTTCATTGCAAGCAAAGTTTTCTGGACCTTATGTTGTTGAGCGAAAGCTCAGTGATACTGACTATATTATCTGTACCCACGATCGATAGAGGAAAACCCGCGTGTGCCACATTAATATGTTGAAGCGTTACGTTGTTCGTGATGAAAAAGTGAAAAAATGAGTTGACCAGCTCTATTGCTCCGGTTGCTTCTCTTTCTGTGGTATCTTGTGGCGATGAAGATGGGTTAAATTTACGCAGTATGCCCGTGTCTGATGTCAGATTGAATAATTCTGAAATTTTGTCAGATCTCAATTCTCACTTATGTCATTTATCGGCGACTCAACGAGATGATATTGTGAGTTTGATTTAGTCTTTTTTAGGACTGTTTTCGGATGTGCCCACTCAGACAAATGCCATTCAGCATGATATTGATGTGAACGAACATCCACCCATTAAGCAACATGCGTATCGAGTCAATCCAGGGAAACGAAAAATCATTAAGTCTGAAGTGAAATATCTATTGGACAATGATTTTGCTGTTCCGAGTCGAAGTGCTTGGAGTTCGCCCTGTCTACTTGTTCCGAAACCTGATGGTACTCATCGATTTTGCACGGATTACCGTAAGGTGAATGCGATCACAAAACCTGATTCATTTCCACTGCCATTAATGGAAGATTGTGTGGATAATGTGGGATCTGCTCAGTTTGTGACAAAGCTCGATCTTTTGAAGGGGTATTGGCAGGTCCCCTTAACTGAACGTGCAGCCAAAATATCTGCTTTTGTTACTCCAGACAATTTCCTGAATTATACTGTGATGGCTTTCGGGCTTCGGAACGCACCAGCGACTTTCCAGCGTTTAATGAACACCATCTTGGCTACGTTAAGAACTGTAAAGCCTATTTGGATGATATTGTCGGGGTTTCGTCTAACTGGAAAGAACATATGGACACTCTTTTTGTTGTTTTCACACGCTTGCTTAAAGCTTCCCTCACGCTGAATTTGGCGAAGTGTGAATTTGCCAAGGCAACTGTCTTGTATTTGGGTAAGCGGGTTGGACAAGGACAAGTACGTCCTGCAGTTCAGAAAGTGCAGGCAATTGTGGGTTTTCCTGTGCCTCAAACCAAGCGTGATCTTCGCCGTTTTTTAGGAATGGCAGGTTATTATAGAGCATTTTGCCGAAATTTCTCAGATGTGGCTTTACCATTAACTAATCTGCTCCGTGCCTCGCAAAAATTCCTGTGGTCTAATGAGTGTCAACATGCTTTTGAAGCTGTAAAGAGTCTGTTGTGTAGTGATCCAGTGTTATTAGCGCCGGATTATTCACGTTTTAAACTTGATGTTGATGCTAGTGCTACCGGAGCCGGAGCAGTCCTCTTGCAGGATGATGTTCATGGAGTTGAGCATCCTGTAGCCTACTTTTCGAAAAAGATTTTGCCATATCAGTTACATTATAGTACTGTCGAAAAAGAAGCACTTGCTTTATTACTGGCATTACAACATTTCGAAGTGTATGTGGGATCAAGTTCTATTCCTGTGCTTGTTTTTACTGATCATAATCCTCTCGTATTTTTGTCTCGAATGCGCAATGCAAACCAACGAATTATGCGCTGGTCCTTGATTATTCAAGATTTTAATCTTGAGATTCATTATAAAAAGGGCAAGGACAATGTACTAGCTGATGCCTTATCCCGTTCTTTTAGTTTTGTTTAAAGAAAAAAAAAATAAAAAAAATTTATGTGTGGGGATGTTACGATCCTAGGTATGTTTTGTGTGGGTGTTGTTTTGTATATATGTGCAGGGATTGGCTGTCGCCGGTGGAGTCTGATTGGTGGATCTGCTGATTGGCTGCTTTTAAAAAGGTGGCACTTGCCGAAGAAATCGAGCTCATTCTGGCTTTGGCTTGTTGGCGTGAAGAGCTCCGGATTCCTCCTCCCGTCGGCAGATCCCATAATCTTCTGTTTATTGTGTTTGTTTGTTTATGATGATTTAATTTGGTTCTGTCTTAGGAGCGTAGGGGTGTCCTGCCATTTACTTTGATCTGGTTTGTGATTTGTTTATTTATAGGGAGTTAGGGAAGTTACTTTGTAATTTTGTTTATTCCCTGATTAGGTAATTTATATATGTTTGGTTATAAGTTTATTTTGTTTATTATTTTGGCCTTGGGGCACCCTGAAGTCGTTGCTCCTTAATATTATTATTCCTTCCACTTTAAATAAATTATACTTTTGTGGAACTTAGTTTTGTGTTGCTGGTGATCTGTCGGCTGGGGCTGGTTTCCTGTTACTATCAAAACGCTTGCCAAGCCCGTCCTGATAATAGGGGACGTAACAGTAGTGAAGTTATGCTTTTAAGACTTTTATTTTTTCTATAGGGAAGTAGTCCTGATTGGCCTGATCTGAGAACACACATCCAACTTGTTCAGTTGGTTTATTTACTGTGTGTGTGTGTGTGTGTGTGTGTGTGTGTGTGTGTGTGTGTGTGTGTGTGTGTGTGTGCGCATGTGTAAAAAATTTTGCTGCAATAAGTTATAATTTAAAAAAATTTTAAATCCAGCTTAAATAAATTTAACTAAACTAAAAGTTAACTAATTAAGAATTTTAAATCAAGAGCAGAACACTTTAAGCTGAAACAACACATTATTAATTAATGTTGAATTTTAAGTTATAATATATTAAGTGAAATATAGATTGATAGACAGACAGACAACTAGAACACACACACACACACACACACATACACACACACATATATATATATATATATATATATATATATATATATATATATATATATATATATATAAACATTCAAATGAATTCCAGACCATGTTAATATCATTTTGTACCACTTTATGAACACATTTTCTGGAAATGTTTACAGAAATATCCAGTTAATTCCATGTTCTGTAAACTTGTCTTGAGGTAGTAACAATAATCAAAGGCAGCTCAGGATAGAGTCACCTGGGAAAAAGTTTGTACTTCTCCTATGTGATCAAACCTTTACAACACTAAAATTCATGATCCTTACAATGGTTAACAAAACAGGGCTTATTATGCAGCACAACCACAATAGATCTGCCCTTTGGGCTTTTAATGAAGGCCCTTTTTGACAGGTGAGGTACAGTGATGGTGAGGTTTTAGGTAATTTTTATTATTTTTCATAATTTTCTGAGTGCTTCTGATCAATAATGTAGACGCCCCAAACTGGCCATGCAGGGAATGAAAGAGTCAGAAATGATGGTGTCGATAATTGTGAAGTGGGAGACCTTATTCTCCAATCTGGGGAAGCAATGTCAAGAATCAATCTCCATTTATCACCAATCCATGGACTTGTCTTAACAACTCACAAAAGAATCGATGGGATGTCAACCTGCCTGTAGCATGTGCAAATATAGCACAACACAAACTGACAGTTTCTCAACAGTAAAAAGGGACCTGAGGTAAACAAAAACTTTGACTGCATGATGGCAATAGAGATGGGCCAATCAACATTTTGAGAGGTCAATGGCAGCTAATGATTTACAATAAATATGATTAACAATGAACAGTTTTGACAACACTGAGTGAGTCTTAATGAAAGTGAAGGTTTATTCAGTGTCTAGTACTGATAGCAGTTTCTATTGCTTCCTTTTAAAACCACAACAAGTGGAACTGGCTTTATGAAATGCACTATATAAGTTGAATGAGGAATAATTGCATTCGCATACGTGGAACAGAAATTCTATTAGACTCTACAGACAATTGATCTTTGCATCTTTAGGAAATGGTGTGCAATGTAAGTAAAACTGATCATTTAAAAAAATAAAAATAAAATCATAAAATCATAAAACATGTAATAAAGTAACTGTATAATTACATTTTAATGGATTTTTAAATAAATTAATGTATAGTATAGTTATAACCTGACTATTGTTTCATTTCTTGGTCAGATATCACAACAAATCTGCGTGCTTCTAAATATGACTGCTAATGTGAATTATTGTGATTCTGAAAAGAAGATCACTTAAAAGCTTAAGACAGTGAGAGAAAAGAGGGGGTTGTGGCATACAGGGAGACAAGGATACTCGCTGTCCATAGCCATGGCAACCTGAAGTTTCTCCTGCATGGCCTTTATCAAGATAACAATCTTGTGGGTGTGTTGCTATGGCAACAATCCAAGCCAGACAAGCCAGCTGCATATTTATGTTTTATTTTTGGCACTCAGTGGAACATCAACACACTTCAGACGCTTTGGCCCACCATTACTTCCCCAACCAACAGTACAGCTAATGACCAGAGACAGGCTTCACGGCACTGGGGCAAAGGCTGTCTGCAATCAGCACCTCCAAAGAAGCCAGTACTGACAGAGACCACTGTAGCTGTATTTTAGAAAAGTTCTTGACCAAAATAAATAAACTAAAATAAAACTAATAAATTAATTTGACTGACTTGACTGATTTCTGAATGAATATGTGACAGTGTAGACTGGAGTAACGGCAGCTGAAAACTCAGTTTTTCCTTTCCAGTAATAAATGATATTTTAAGATATAATATTATTTTACAATATTTCTGTTTTTTTACTGTCATTTTGGTGAAATAAATGCAGCCTTGGTGAGCATAAGACATTCCTTTCAAAAACAATTCAAACATCAATACATATTTAAAAGACAAGTTAACAACATATAAAGTGAAGATTAAATAAATTAAATAAATACTTTTATGGATATATTAAAGAAAGGTTTTTATAGATAGAACTCTAGATAGAATGATAGATGAATAGAATGAAAGAACAACAGATAGATAGAACGATGGTGGACAGACAGACAGAACGACAGACAGACAAACAGAACGACAGACAGACAGATAGATATGTTCTAAAACATCTAGGTTAAGATTTTCTTTAAAGCTCCATGTCTGTAATAAATGGTAGATAGATATGTTCTAAAACATCTAGGTTAAGATTTTCTATAAAGCTCCATGTCTGAAATAAATGGTAAATGGACTGCATTTATATAGCGCTTTCAACAGACCCATGGCCATCCAAAGCTCTTTACATTCACCCATTCACACACTCATTCATACACCGACTGCGGTGTCAGCCATTCAAGGCGACATCCAGCTCATCGGGAGCAGCTGGGGTTAGGTGTCTTGCTCAAGGACACCTCGACACTTGGTCAGGTGGAGCCGGGGATTGAACCACCAACCTTTTGGTTTGTAGACAACCTACATGAACCACCGAGCCACTGCCGCCTAATAAGCGTGTCCCTTTCAGACAGCCCCACTGGAGCACTGCTATTCTGGGCCAAGGTAGGTGGGTGAGCCCCTGGCATCAGCCCGGGTCCGACACATATGTATTTGCAGAAGGCCTTGATTACAGTCATCCAGTTCAGGGTCATTATCGTAATCGCTAGTCGGTGCGGGTATAGAAAAACAGTGTACTTGATAAGTACCACTGAGCTACCAATTATGTGCATGATTAACAGGGTTAATTATCAGTGTAGAAGTACATGCGCAAATGGGGCAGACTCTGATCAACTTTATCCAGGATCATACACGTCTGGACTAGTTTTGGGAACTGGGCCAGTATGTCACAGTGAGCAGTTGAGATGCCTGTGTTTTTTAATTGTACATCACTGATATGGTACACCACACAGTAAAGTACAGTATTCCAGCTTTTCTCCAGACACATTCACACATGCACCCACATACAGACTGAAAGAATGCAACCTGTGTAATTCACACATCGTTGACGTTTTCCTTAACTGGTGTGAAAGAATACAAGGCTGAGAGGGAAAGAAATGAAAAAGAGAGGAACATAATCTCTATTTTAAAAGAATGTTGCGACTAAATGAAGGTCAATACATGGCTAATGAAACACTGCACTCAATCCCCTTAAAATTAATTTTTATATCTCTTTGGTTAGAGACACTGTATATTTGAAATTATATGAAAAACTCATATGAACTATTAAAACAAAAGTGTCTTGTTTACAACTACTTTGCCTCCATATCTGAGATCTACAGAAATTAAATTAGACAGGTCAATGTATTTCAAAGGCTAAAAACAAAGTTTATAGCTCATTGGCTGAAAACTGTAATATTCGTTTGTCATTCTATGATTTATATATATATGCATGCTCTATTTGCTCTATATATATATTTTTTTTTTTATTTGACATAAAATATACCTAATCTTATTTATTTGATCTCCACTTCCTGTAACATAACGTGTTGTTTTTCCCAGGCTGTAGGGCCTGTACTAATTGTTCATAATTGCTTGGACGTTGTACTCAAAATGTCCAAATGCTTAGTGAATAACCAGAATGTCCATGTAATTGTCCCAGTGGCAATGTCTATTCAAAACATCTATTAAAGAAACATGGCTACAAAGAGCACATCAAAGATATATTTCAACTTGAAAATACTTGTATCATGCCAAAGTACAGATTTTAGAGTGCAGTTTAGATAAGGTGTTATATCATTATTTAGACCTATAAACCATCACAGCCTTACAAATCCTCATGATTCAATTTCACAGGAGGCTGACGCACATGACATTGAAATTAGTTGTCCATTAGTTTGCTGTGGACAGTTGGTACATTATATTGAATTACACATGCCTCCATGGTCCTATTGTACTCAGTGAATACTGCAGTGGAAAGACATAATCTGTCTTTGGGGAAATATAGAGATCGCAGTGTGGGTCTACCAATGGGAAGAGAGAGAGTGTGAAGAGATTACAGACAGACAGCTCTCCAACATCTCACTTAAGTGTGAAAATGCTAAGTCATTGTGAATTTCTAAGTATATTATTAACCCTATAAAGCTAGATCATATCTGATACATTAATTTCTAAGGCCTCTAAATTATAAACATGATCAAACCTTTGCTGAAAATCTTGTTGTAATCAATCTTCTACATGCCATTCACCTTCTGATTGATATTCCGTACTATGAGCAAAAGGCCTTCTAGTATAATTCAATACTAGAATCCTGTCCACCTTTTTGCTGTGAAATCTTTAATGAATTTCTATAAGTTTTATATCGTAATTCATTTTTTTTTAAATGTAACATTTACTGGACTGAAGCAACTTAGGTTAAGTTGCTAATCCATATATGGATGAAATATAATTGTATTGCAATGCATTGTTTATTTTTTTTGTCTATAGGTTAAAATATTTCAAAAAATATTACTATTGTTATTAATATTATTATGTATGACACTGTATGGTATGGGTGGGGAAAATATTGCATAGTAACATATTAAACAAAAAACATAGCAGATATGGTATATCTCAGATTTGTGGTATATCTTTTATGGTATATCTCAGATTTGTAGAGACTTGTGTGTAAAGTGCATAAAGAGTCCACGAGCAGTGTTATAAGAGCGGTGTTCCTTTTTCATGTGGTGTGCGAGGCAATCTGCAGAATGTGGTTTTATAAGCAACTGAAGGCTATGCAGTTACACAATTCTCTCATTATCTGTCATCTCACATGAAAGAAAGAAAGAAAGAAAGAAAGAAAGAAAGAAAGAAAGAAAGAAAGAAAGAAAGAAAGAAAGAAAGAAAGAGCATTCTTGTTTTATGACTTGCTTGCATTCCGTAACATCATGTCAAGGTTTTGGTCTATACTTCATTTTACTTTCCTTTTCACTCTTTAGTTACACAGCACTGGTGCTACTGTGGTTCTGTTTGTACCATCAAATCAACAAAGATAACGCATATGTGGAATTTGATAACTTGCAGATTGGTAAACTTGTGCACATTTAGGCTGCGTCTCAAAACCCAGTGAGTTAAAACAGCATTTTAAGTACGTTCTTGGCCCTGATGGTCTAGATAGGCAGCTCACAAAGTCATAGTAGTGGTATGAAGCATATCACTCCCCTCACTTCTCTCTAGTGTCACAACATGACCTACATTGCGTTAGTAATTATTTTCGCTGACGTGATCACAGCAAGCTAGAACTCAAACTTATTCTGGGCTTCAGAAGGTTTAGTGTATTCTTCCCAAACTGAATTTTTGCGTTTATTTAGAGGTCATATAGCCAGGATTAAATTTTTTGCATTTTAAGTAGCTTTGGAGTATCTGACTGGGAGCAGATCTTGATTCTGGAATCAAGGCGATGTCCGAATTGATCTTCGATTCGGATCTTTTCAATGATACAACTGAACCTGTTCATTAATGTGGTCTGAACGATTAATTGAATCTGTCCAAGCGTTTTTTAGTTTTTTTGTTAAGAATTATAAATTTACAGAGCCCCGCACATGACATGCAGGAAAAAAATAAATAGTAGGCTAAATCATGTGCACGATTTAATAATTTGATCCCTCAATGTACTAAAACGTGCAAACGATTACTATTGCGTTCCCTCGATTTACTATTTCGATCACTCGATTTATAAATAGTGCGCACAATTTACTAATTCGTTCCCTCGATTTGCTAAATCATGCGCATGATTTAGCAAATCGAGGGAACGCAATAGTAAATCGAGGAAACGCCATAGAAATCGTGTGCACGTTTTAGTAGGCTACATTGAGGGAACGAATTAGTAAATCGTGCACACTATTTATTTATTTTTTCTTGCATGTCATCTGCGGGGCTCCGTGTAAATTAAATATAGGATTTTTTATTTTTGAAGTGGTTTGAGTCACTTGAACGATTCTAATGAACGGATAATCTTTTTAACATTATTTTGAACATAATGATTCGAGAACCGGTGAGTGGGCTGATAGGGTTCGTCTTAAAATGTTAAAATGTCACGAATGATAATATGACCTGGAAATATGTTTACAACTAAGTAAAAGTTTTAGAAAATTATCAAATAAGAGATAACAATCATAGTACATGTTGAGCTTAATGTAAATGCTAATTATTTAGGTTATAATCGACTTTTGCACTGAATCAAGTTTTTGTTACATTTTACATTAAATCCTTTACATTTTAGGCTTTTAATAAAATGTAACTGTAAAATAACAAACTGAAACTATGCTAAGGACTTTATATTGTGTTTATCATCTTTATTGGAACGGTTAATGTTAATCACATGTGCTATGTCAGGATTTAGGAGACCACGTGACGACGCAAATTCCGTCATAATTTATAAGAGAAGTTGAACTGTTCAAAGGAACCGAATCTCTGAATGTACTCGGACGGACTATCCATCATTAGTCTCTCAAGCCCAACATTACATCAGGAGTCATGTGCTACGTGTGCGTGCCTGAAGACTTATTTAATGTCTGTCGAGACAAGTAACAAACCGTAGAACTTTTATAAGGCTCTAACACTTTAAACTGCATCTGTGTAGGCTTATTAAATGAAACCTAGATTCAAGACATATCCATTTACACGTCCTTACCTGCGATGTCCCACAGCTGTAGCCGCACTAGTGTTTTGCTGTCCCAGTGGATGACTTTGAGCGCAAAATCCACTCCTATGGTCGCTCTGTAGTGTTGCGAGAAGAGTTGATGCACGTATCGCTTGATGATGCTCGTCTTTCCCACACCAAGTTCCCCGATTACCAAAACTTTAAACAAATACTCCTTACACTCCGACACGGACCCGCCTGCCATGCTGCCAAATGTCAGTTATGATAGAGGAAAGTTTAAGCAACCTTGAACAACCACTTCCCCTCTACTCCCTCTCACAGACGTGTTTTGGATTCAGGGACGAGAGTAAGGAAAGTATTCAAACAGAAAGCACACGCTCCCTCTCCCTCTCCTCCCACCGGACAACCACCTGATAAGTCATAGGACCCGGAAATATCACGCCTCGATTGGATTGCTTTGTTTTTCACCCGCTTGGGCTTTAAGGTAAAAGGAAATAAAGAACACACTCATGCGCTGCGGTCTAGTGAGTTGTAGAAGTACAACAAAAGCCCAGATAGCAAAATCTTCCGGGCCTTTTCTGGATTCTTCTGGCATTTGTTTGGTTTGTGTACGTTGTTGGCAAATGGATGGCAACCCTGAAGAGTCCCGGAATCGGTGGTGGCGCAGCTTGAGGTGGTGGAGGGAGGGGCATTATTTTATGGCTCTCTTCTGGCAAATATGAAACGTGCCAGATTCAACGTATTTTTCAGTTGCTGTTGTGGGAGTGATTGTGAAATGACTTAAACAAGTATTTCCTCTCCAGTTTTATCATTATTTATATATATATATATATATATATATATATATATATATATATAACCTCTAATATACAAGGTTGTGTTTGTCATAACTTTATGAAATTACACGGTTATTAATTTAATAATAAATCAATTTTACTGAAATCATATTTAAAATGTATGTAAAGTAAAATGTATGACCGTAATTAACTTGATATAATAAAACAAAAACTTATACATGATATTTAAGTATGAAAAAACAAACTTATTAACACATTTATGATTTACCCTTTGACCTTGCTGTCGCGCCATTTTAAACGGAGTCGGACAGTTCTCATCCTCAGACACAGAACTGCGTTGAGGTAAAGTGTGTTGCTTAAGCTGAACTATGATTTATTTTTCAGTAATTCCATTAATAGCCAGTTACCTAATTATATTTCCTGTTGTATAGGTTAAGTATGATATGTTATTATATGAGAAGCATAACTGTCCCGGTTTTTGAATATTTGTGATGTTACCAGACCTAAGCGTCAGAGCTAACCGAGCCCGTTTCTATTGACCAAACCAAATGTTCCTGTACATTTTCTGACAGAGATTTCACCGGTGACTATCAAGAGCCAAGTAAAAGTAAGGTAAGTTGTGTTCTGTATGTTTTTAACTCTTGTTCTATTTTGCTTTTTTTTGCATTGGCTATGTAAACGTCTTTTATCTGCTAAGTAGATTTTTTTTCGCGCCCTAACGTTAACGTGCCCTCGTGAGCACCAGGCAGATTGTCATGGCAGTTTTAGATGACAGGAATTTGATGAGAAAATTGCATATGGCGTATGGATAGGCAGTTTATTTGTATTATAATAGCAAATTTTTCGATTTTTCAATGGTTGTTTGAAAAAATCCGTATAAAAGCCACTACTTCGTGTCTATCACACCGCATGGCGTGGTCAAGATGGCGCCGTCGTTCTGTCTGTTGGTCACCGAAAGAATGCAGGAGGCAGACATTTTCCCGCTTCATTCTGCCAACTAGTGTACATGAGGGATGCGCCAGCCTTATTCTAAATTTGAGTTTTACATGTTTTCCACTTATGCTGTGTTCACACCAAACGCGAATAGAGCGTCTGGCGCGAATGATTTAAATGTTAAGTCAAAGCAAAGGCGCGTTTACGCGTGTCTGGAGGTCTCGCGGCGCGAATGAGGCGTTTAGCGCGGAAGACGCGAATTCGCCTCATTCGCGCGTCTAGTTCTGAATACCCTTCTCCACTCATTCAACAAGGAGGAACGACTGATGTTATCAGTGAGCAGTCAACCAGAGCTATATTACAAAAGTTCATTTTTCTATAGAGACAGGAATAAAAAAGACATATAACATATTAATATAACACATATATATATATATATATATATATATATATATATATATATATATATATAATATAACATAGATTAATTGAATAAAGGCCAAAGATAAGAAACGTTTCGTTTTACCCCAAACAAATTATATTTTAACTTGAACCACTAAAGAGACATCAGAGCCACTCTCGGCGGATACTTGAGCTCTGAGCTCCCGCTGATGGCATGGAGCTCATCTCCGAAATCGGCGAAACACATGTTTTTAAATAGACACTGTCTTTCTAAATAAATCGCATATTTGAGTTTAAAACAACTACATTCTCGCCTGAAATACTTTTAAAACTACATTTCATGACACGATAACAGTAATATTTAGAAAATTATCCGAATAAAGTGGCGGTTGAAAATGCTGAGTGAACTCAGCTGGCAGAAGCCCCCCTGTGAACACAGCATTAGTGTTGGGCTTTAAAAAAAAACCTTTCCTGCATGAGATCAGGCGAAGTCTACGCTTGAGCTCTCACGCATTCACCGTGAGACACACGCTATTAACACTTTTCACACGCTCTCACACTACACATCCATTTTCTCACTCACAGAAAAATCATGAAGCGAAGAGGACATGGAGACCGACAGACTAGACCAAGCAGCTTACTTATGATATATATATTAAAAAAATCTCAGATTCTGTAAATTTTATGGAAAGGGTCAATAAAACAGCTGGAGAACAATTGTCACATAACATTTATTCTACCTCAGGAAAGCAATTTAATGACCATAATATAGGCCATAGTACGTTAGTTGGCTAAAAAAAAAGAGCTATAGAGTATTTAGCTAAATATGTGTAGCCTATTATATTACACATTTATTATATTTTTACTTGTATCATTAGATAATGTTATTATAATAAAAACGCATTATATCTAATTTGAATTAGTTTTGATACCAGCTGATAAGGCTATCAGTATGTTTACAGTATTAAGTGAGTTTTTTTATTGAGAAAAATGTATGCCTATCTTGAGTACCTAATATTTATCCAAATTAGTCAATATTAAATCAAATCACAAGAATTTAACTGAAATGCTTAAATTTGCTTCAAGCAATAATAAAAAACGTAGCTTACCAGATGTTGTCACTAAACCTAATAAAATTCAGTTTAGATACTAAAATGTTTTGACAATCACAATACACTTATTGTGATGCAAGATTTTTTTTTTTATATCCCAACAACAATATCTCACTTCAAGCAAAACTTAAAAGTTGGCAGCTATGAGTTTGCGTTGTTTAAAAATCGATGTACAACAGCCTTCTTGTACCCTGGAAACTCCAGAGTTCTCACAAGAGCACTTTTAATTGTCTCTGTGAGACACTCTGGCAGTGAATAATGATGCACATTTCTTTTGCCACTTGTAATGCCAGGAGCCGATCACATCGGCGTATCTGATATAGGTGGTATAAGATCGCTAAACCGATGACAGTCATGGTGCTATCCAATTGCGTCAAAGTCCGGACGTTTTTGTTTTTAGCCTATCCAACAAAAAAAATGTCTTTCCCGTATTCATTGCACGGTTTCTATCTTATTCCACAATTGAGCCTGACAGATTTTTACATGCAATAAAATTATCAATAAGCTGCAGGCTTCAACAGGAAATATTTTTCATTACCTTTTATAAGTATTATTGAATGGAGCTGTTTTATTTGGCGAGTGTAACATTGTATGCCTTGATAAGCGTATGTTTATTGAAATTTGAAAGATTTGATTTCAAATTTCAATACAGATAAATCAAATGAGCAGTGGAGTTGTTTATTATGTGACTAAGATTTACCCTACAGTACAGCCTAGACTACTTGGGACATACACTGTTTAAGAGAGGCATGTAGAGCTTTCTTCTCCTTTTTCTCTAAATCAGTAGCATTAACAAATGTCTGTGTTTGGTTTTCCACAGTTCACAATGGAGCGGTCCCAGTGGAGTAACATGCGCAAGCGAGCCATAAAAAGGACAAATGACAGAATTTTAGAGGTACAAAGAAGTCTTTGCACAGGTGTCGTAGAGCCAGTGAGATGGTAAGTAGTGACTTTGGCGAAGTTGTGGACACTGAGGTGAGTGAGGATGAGGTCTCTGAAGATGATGAGGGGGATGATGAGATTTCTCCTCCTTTAGATTTGTCCACTGCTCTGTCTGACTGGGCTGTTGAGTATGGTGTATCATTAGTGGCATTGTCTGCTCTTCTGTGCATCCTTAGAGTGCATCACCCCTTTCTTCCAAAGGATGGGAGAACCCTTTTAAAAACGGCAACCAGGTACACTCTGGAAAGGTTGGCTGGTGGGGTGTTTTTCTATTTTGGTATTTTGAACATGTTTCGCAAAACATTTGAGTATTTGTTGTCCAAATTTCCAGATAGAAATGTTTTCATGTTGCAGCTTAATTTTGATGGATTGCCGCTGTTTAAGAGCTCGTCGACTCAGTTCTGGCCAGTGTTAGGCATGTTGCGTCACAAAGATTATGTCTCCAGCAGGCCACTGTTAATTGCTTTGTTCTGTGGTGAGACTAAACCCACTTCATTGCAGGAGTATCTTGGTGCCCTTGTTCAAGAATTGACAATGCTCAGAGAGGGATTTGTCATAGGCTCAAAAACCTTGTTTCTGAAGGTAAGTTCAGTCATTTGTGATGCTCCTGCTAGAGCCTTTATCAAACAGGTGAAAGGCCATTCAGGTTATGCAGGATGTGATAAGTGTTTACAGCCAGGTGTTTATGCTAGTCACCGCATGACATTCCCAGAGGTAAGTGCTCCTGATAGGACTGATGAGTCATTTGCGAGGGGCACAGATGAGGAACATCACATAGCAGTTTCCCCTCTACTTGAAACTGGTATCGGTATGGTCAGTCAGTTTCCTCATGATTATATGCATTTGGTTTGTTTGGGAGTAATGAGGAGGCTCTTAGATTTGTGGTTTGGCAGTGCTGGCCCTCTTCGGTGTCGTCGTTCGGGTCGTGACATGCAGGAGATCTCTGAAAAGCTGGTAAGTTTGAAGGCATTTGTCCCAGTTGAATTTGCTAGGAAGCCAAGGAGTCTGGCAGAAAGACTAAGATGGAAGGCAACCGAACTCAGGCAGTTCCTTCTGTACACCGGTCCTCTTGTTCTTAGGGGTGTGTTACCTGAGGAAATGTATAACAACTTCATGCTGCTGTCAGTTGCCATCTCGATTTTAGCCAATCCCCACCTTTGTTCAGCTCTGAATGGTTTTGCGAAAAGGTTGCTTGTGTCATTTGTGGAGCACTTCAGTAAACTGTATGGTCCTGAGTTTGTTGTCTACAATGTACATGGGTTGATTCATCTTAGTGATGATGTAAAGATTCATGGTCATTTAGATGTGATCTCTGGGTTTCCATTTGAAAATTACCTGTGTACATTAAAAAAAATGATCAGGAAACCACACAGCCCTCTAACTCAAGTGATCCGTAGAGTGTCTGAAGTTCACAACCAAAAACATAGCATTGAAGTTAAGTGGCCAAAAACGCAAGTAAATATAGAGCATAGAAATGGGCCTGTACCTGACTTGTTTGAAGGGGATGTTCTTCAATTCAGAGAACTGGTAGTGAATGATGTGCACTTTAGAATTACAGAAGGAGACAATTGTGTTAGAATCAATCAGATTGTTGCTTTGGTGGAAAATATTATTGTCTATAAAGGCCAGGAGTACATCATCTACCGTGAATTTGCAAAGATGGGGACATTCTTTCATTACCCAGTTGATTCTCAAGAAGTAGGAGTTTTTGTTGTGTCAAATTTGTCTTCAGAAAGTCTTAAATTTGTCTTAAAATATTTCAGGATGCCATATGGGGAACAGGGCAGTTTTGTTGTCATTCCCCTTTTACATCAAAAATAACTTTTAATTCCCCCCCCCCCCCCCCCCCAACCCTCAGTGTATTTCATAGTGAGCTTCATTAAGACACATGAAGTGGAGGTGGTGCCAGGTGTGTGGGTGGAAGGAGAGGTCTGTAAATGGCCAAACTACAAACCCGATGCCATGTTGAAGGCCATCAAGAACTGTGAGATGCCTAAGGAGACCTGGACAAGTTATGACATCAGGGTTCTTTACAAAGCAAGTGAGTGTTCACTTTAATCCATTGTTCATGGTTCAAGACTAAATTAAGCCACCTTTTTTATGTATTTCTTAAAATTTAAATGTAACGGTAACACTTGATTTTAAAGTGTCTACATAAGAGTGAGCCTTATTAGCATGACGCACATCATGAACTTTAATGACACTTACGTTTATGACTGGTGTCATTAAGTGTATATTTGTTTTTTGTAATGTAAAGTTGACACTGGGATGCAGACATTACAAGAACCAAATTATTTAATATATTACAATCATGATCTTACCTCACAACACCAATACCGGTTTGGGTAAAGCTTTGTTTTTCACTTGGTTCCCATTCTTGACAGATAGCTTTAGTGAGGCAAGGTTGAAACTTCGCCAGGCAGAAGATGACACAGACCTCCAGTCAGAAGCAGAGGAGGGGAGGCCAAAAAAAAGAAAAACCAAGTATGTCGCAAATCTGCTGAATCCAGGATAATGTGTGTTGCACTCAGATTTTGCTCAGTTTGTCTATATTTACATTTACATTTATTCATTTAGCTGACGCTTTTATCCAAAGCGACTTACAATTGCTATATATGTCAGAGGTTGCACGCCTCTGGAGCAGCTAGGGGTTAAGTGTCTTGCTCAGGGACACATTGGTGTCTCACAGTGGATTCGAACCCGGGTCTCTCACACTAAAGACGTGTGTCTTATCCACTGCGCCACCACATATAATGTTTATATAATGTTTGTCTTTAAACTAAGGCATGTAAAAAGATCGAAGCATTTAAGTTGCCAAATTTCTGTAAGAAGTATCACTGAAAAAAATAGTATGTGGGGTAGTTGGTGAGAATCCATAACTGTGGGATTTAATTTACCCCACAAGTTTTATAGAGTTTTATTCATAGATGGGTCTCTTCATAGTAGGCAGTGTAAATGGGCCTTACATGGCTGTAGGGTTGTAAATAATTTGTTTTCTCTTTTCAAAGACCAAACCAGCGCTTCCTCTCGAGTCAGGAGGAGTCTGATGAGGAGCCTGTGAAGCGCAAACCAGTCCTCCCTAAGGTGCCATCCATTCCACCTCTTCCGTCACTGTTGCGTAATGCCATTTCATCATCAGATGAAATATCTCCGCCAGCTAGTCAACTTGCCTCTCTGCAGCCGTTTCACGCCCTTGGACCTCCTGAGCCATCCTACCATCTTCCCTCTCAATCGTCTCGCCACCATGGAACTCCTGAGCCATCCTACCGTCTTCTCTCTCAATCGTCTCGCCACCATGGAACTCCTGAGCCATCCTACCATCTTCCCTCTCAATCGTCTCGCCACCATGGAACTCCTGAGCCATCCTACCATCTTCTCTCTCAATCGTCTTGCCACCATGGAACTCCTGAGCCATTCCCTCTTGCCCCTCATGCTGCTTCTGAGATGGACCTGCAGTCTGGTGAGACCTTCTGCTCTATTTCCATTTACAATACATTTCTATGTTACAGCTGGCCGTTTTTAAAATGTTCTGGTTTCAGCATTACTACGAGAGATCATTGCCAAGCAGGAGGTGATGTGTGATATGCAAAGAAATCTGCTGCGGATTGTTCAGGATCTATCTTCTACACCTACACCACATGGACAACAAATGGACGGAAGTTTCCTGCCGTTGAGGGATGCTGAGGCTCTTTTGGCGCTGGACCGCGACATTAAGACAAACCCAGAGAGGAGAAAGGACTTGGTAAAAATTACTTTTATCATTAGTAGTTGGACCAGATATTTTTTCTGAACTTTTTTTTTTTTTTGGTTTCTCCGCAATGAACAATCCTATTTTCAAAACATTTTCTTTTCTCCAGGTGCTGACACTGGGCCTGGCTGGGGGCGTGACCCTCAAGGACACTGTGTGGAGGGTCATGAAGATGCTTCTTCAGAACGACTTGGCCTGCAAAATCAATTGGACAGGCCTCCATGGCAAAACATCATTTCAGGGCCTAGAAGTCAAGAATGTTGTTACAGGTAAAAGTGTTGATTAGATGTACCAGGCAACATTTTAAGGTTCATTTACCAGCTTCGTAGTCACTTCGATAAGCTGCCACCCCTCAATACAGAGTGAATAAAGGCTCTTGGCTAAAGTGTAATGGCCACCGTTTTTAGAGGCAAATCTTTGCTTGTTAACAAAGGACATAAATGCAGAGAAATGTCTTTGTTTTTGTGTGTGTGAAAGGGGTGTTAGTCTATCGTTGGTGGTCAGACTACACATTATGATATAGTCTGGCTTGTCAGGCTATGTATACTTCTCTTTTGTAAGGTCTGGGTCTTTTTAACTCAATAGTGGTAAAGAAACTGTACAATGAACAAATTATGCTATCCCTTCCCCTTAAGTCTGTAACACAAAGTCAACAGAAGAATGGGACTTAACTTAAAGGCCTAAATGAAATTTAAGTTTAAATGGCATTGCCTGTCTTTACTTTGTCTTTAAAAAGTCTTATATTTAAACTCTGAAACCTGCCATGATATCTTTTAATTGTTTCTAGAAGCCATTCGAAGAAATCCTGGATGCAGAGAATCAACGAACCAGGAGGTGGAGCAATGGTTGAGGCGTTGGTTTTATTTGGCTGGCGATCGAGAGGGGGGTAGGAGGAGGAGAAGCACAGTCCTCCACCACCAGCGACCCACCAACACATAGTCAGGCACACATCAACACATAACGTCAGGCACACACCAACACGAAGTCAAGCACACACACATATACATTTCACTTTGGCCCGTTTCTGGCCACACTTTAAAGGGATAGTTCACCCAATAATCAAAATTATGTAACTACTAACTCACCCTCATGTCGTTCCAAACCCGTAAGACCTCTGTTCATCTTTGGAACACGGTTTAAGATATTTTAGATTTAGTCCGAGAGCTTGTCCCTCCATTGAAGCTGTGTGTACGGTCTACTGTCCATGTCCAGAAAGGTAAGAAAACATCATCAAAGTAGTCCATGTGACATCAGAGAGTCAGTTAGAATTTTTTGAAGCATCGAAAATACATTTTGGTCCAAAAATAGCAAAAACTACGACTTTATTCAGCATTGTCTTCTCTTCCGTGTCTGTTGTGAGAGAGTTAAAAAAAACTGCAGTTTGTTATATCCGGTTCGCAAACGAATCATTGGATGTAACCGGATCTTTTTGAACCAGTTCACCAAATCGAAATGAATCGTTTGAAATGGTTCGCGTTTCCAATACGCATTAATCCACAAATTACTAAAGCTGTTAACTTTTTTAATGTGGCTGAAACTCCCTCTGAGTTCAAACAAACCAATATCCCTGAATAATTCATGTACTCAAACAGTACACTGACTGAACTGCTGTGAAGAGAGAACTGAAGATGAACACCGAGTCGAGCCAGATAACGAACAATAGACTGACTCGTTCACGAGTCAAGAACCGGTTAAAGAAAACGGTTCACCGGTTCTTTTGTGCTCGACGTAATGACTTCATTTGCGATGATTGCCCTCCTCGGTTCTCGAATCAGATGCGTCTGACAGAAACGGTTCTTGACTCGTGAATCTGGCTCGGCTCGGTGTTCATCTTCAGTTCTCTCTTCACAGCAGTTCAGTCAGTGTACTGTTGTGAGTAAATGAATTACTCCGGGATATTGGTTTGTTTTAACTCAGAGGGAGTTTCAGCCACATTAAAAAAGTTAACAGCTTTAGTAATTTGTGGATTAATGCGTATTGGAAACGCGAACCATTTCAAACGATTCATTTCGATTTGGTGAACTGGTTCAAAAAGATCTGGTTACATCGAATGATTCGTTTGCGAACCGGATATAACAAACTGCAGTTTTTTGAACTCTCTCACAACAGACACGGAAGAGAAGACAATGCTGAATAAAGTCGTAGTTTTTGCTATTTTTGGACCAAAATGTATTTTCGATGCTTCAAAAAATTCTAACTGACTCTCTGATGTCACATGGACTACTTTGATGTTTTTCTTACCTTTCTGGACATGGACTGTAGACTACACACAGCTTCAATGGAGGGACTGAGAGCTCTCGGACTAAATCTAAAATATCTTAAACTGTGTCCCGAAGATGAATGGATGTCTTATGGGTTTGGAACGACATGAGGGTGAGTTATTAATGACATAATTTTGATTATTGGATGAACTAACCCTTTAACATTACTATTCATAAGTTTCATGGTTTCTTGGTTTCATTTATAATATTTCATGGTTTACACAACTGTTTTTTTTTTTGTTTTGTGTTTTTTTTAATGTTTTTACATTTTATTTTCTTACATTTTATTTGTATAAAAAAATGAATAATTGTAAATGTTTACCTATTTAGGTCATATGTTTATGTTGACTTGAAAATAAACACTAATTTTCAGCAGTTATGATTTCTTGGTTTGATTATTATTTGAATTGCATGGTTGCTGTTGGGCGCAGATATTAAATATGGGCCAAAATTAGTTGTTTTAAAATAATCTGGCAGAGTTGTGGCCTGTGCTCGGGAGACATCTGGCTTTTCAATGGCGACATTATGGCATGAATATGGGCCAATTTCGAGTCTTCTGGCTCTCGTTTGGTAAGGCATTGGCATTTTTCTGGCAGCTTTCTGGTGTGCTTTTGGCAAAAGTCTTTGGGCCAGTTTTGGCCCTGCATTCCTGGCGGTATGATTGCCAAAACTAAAAACAGAGTTTGGGCCATAAAAGGCCCGGAACAATTTTGCTATCTGGGAGAGGTTGAATTTCAACATGTACGGTTCCTGAGCGGGAGATACGACTGCAAAGATTGCGCAACATCATACTCCGACGGAAACGAAGAAGATAGAATAAAAACCTGATGTGGCATTTAGAGTGGTTACAATGTGAATAAACCACATTTATTGTGATGTGGGGTTAGAGAATGATGCTTTTATGAAGTAACACATTAAAATCTAATTTCAGAGATAGGCTATTAAAGATAATGATACCATGACATCATAAAACTAAACTCATACTAAACTGTCTTTAATAAGTGTATTAAAACCACTTGCATTTGTAATTTGTAAGACAAAAGAGCATAAACATTTTGAAGCCATAAACCCATCAAGCTCTAAAACTGAAACTGGTGAAAACCAAAAGATAGTTTTAGATATAAAATATTTATTTTACAGCATGATTTGTCCTGGCAAAAAGAGCATTTTCCTCATTTTTAAGTTTGACCATGTAAACGATCTGTCAATTCATTTATATTAAACAAATGATTCTGTTCCAAACAACTTACACTAAAAGACCTAATATCACAATCCATTATAACAATTACAATATGTAAGATATTCAAGAATATTCTTTTGAGAGTTGCATTCTAATAGTCCTGCAAAACTTAAAGTGTTACAGTCGCAAATTCATGTGATGATCCTATGCGAGATTGGCAGTAAATGCTACAAGTTACCACTAGAAGCAACTACTCATAGATGCAGTTTAAAAATGGAACATTTAAAAGTTTGTAAAAGTTGCTGAAATAATACTCCAGCTTCCTTTTCCACCATATACGGTACATCTCTTTATCACAAAGAGCAAGTTATAAGACATTGTTTTTAAAACTTACAAATATCTCACATTCTAATCATAGAAACATATAGCAGAAATACAAAGACACCATCTTTGTGGAAAACAATAGATGGCAGAACGGTATACAAACCGTTGCAAAACAGCACTCCCTTTTTCAAAGGTTCAAAAGTTCACGCATGAGACAAAGTAAGTAAAAAAAAAAAAAAAAAAAACCTGTTTCTTTTATTTACCTTGGCTCCACATTTCAGTTTAAAAGATAAAATTACAATCAGCATTCTTGCCTTTGCCTCACAAAGCCAAAACACTGAAACATTTGGGAGCCACAAGGAAATTGGAAAGCACTTTAGAGGGAAATTCCACATTTACTCACTCAGTCAACCAAATGAGAATTATTGTGTGCACATGGATTCCATGTTTCACTCTGACTTGTGCACAGATACTGAAACTTAAAAAAAATGGAAATCACATAACAAAACCAGATACACAGCAGCCCAATATGAGATATGATTCACTTGTATGCACTTATACACTTATGTGTCTGTGCCGTCGACATCCAAAATCCTCATTTTTTTCCATGGTTGTTTTTCTGCTAGCAATAGTAACTAAACTTCTTAATCAGAACCAAGTCCAGCTACATAGTTCAAAAGCACATAAAATCCCAGAAAGTGAGTCAAGAGTAAAATCGTAAAGCAGCAAGCTGGCATTATCACTCCTTGACTGTTGTGTTGTCACTAGCCAGTGGATTTTGGGCACAGCAACACAATAATATTTGTCACTCCAACTTTCTGCAGCATTTTGGAAAATGGATGCTGCCAGCGCTACCTCGGAGAAAAATATTCCCAACAGGATGTTCCATTTGTTCATTTTACAGTTCTTCCTGCTTTCCGAAACATTTTGAAAGATGTAAGCAAGTGAAATCTTTCAGTGTTCGATTAATAAACAGCGCTGTCCTGAGCATGTGCTTTTATAGAGTAAAAGAGCTCTGTTTTGGGGTGTAGTTCATATTTTGGGTGAAGGGAGGGTTGTTATCAGAGCCGGGGGATCCGGGAATGGACCCCCCTGACTGAAGTGAGTCCCTGAAGGGAGAAGGTGGAGTGAGCAGAGTCAGCTTACTCTGTGCCAACTCTTCCTCCACACATTCCTCTTCCTCCTCCTCTTCTTGTGTGGCACTCTCACACAGAAACCCCTGAATGAGATTGAGAGCTTCCATTTCTGAACCTTCCTCAGGGAACGCCTCACCTTGCAGGGGAAGAGGCAGCTGATTGGTAGATGATTTATAGGCGACGGGGCTTGAATCAGGAAGTGCAGAGCTCAGAGTGTCCACTGGCCCCTCTTGAGGATAATCAGTGCTGTGGTTTATTAAATTAGGAGGGGAATAGGAAAGTGGTACCCCTCTCTCGTGGGTTGTAGGATGTTGTGGACCCCCATCCTGCTCCTCGCTGAGGTTGTAGAGATCCTTGTCGTCGGGGTGAGAGTCATTGGGGGCTGTGTTGAGACCAGCATCATGTTCAGACTCGGGGGGTTGTGAGACATTAGTTAGGGGTCGTATGACTGCCGTCTGACTCTGGCCGACCGCTTGCCTCCTCACATGCACAGACAGTCTGTGGAACACACTCGACCCCTTCCCCTGGGGTCTGGCACCTGATTCAGACCATGACACAGACTTTCCATTAGGACTATGAATGAAACAGAGACCCCACGTTATTCCCACGAAGAAACGCCAGAATGCGACAAAGAGACAGAGAAGAACATCACAGAAAAATTATCATTATGCATGTTATCATTCATACAAGTCATACAGTTATCAGCCATAAAACTCTCATGATTAGGGTTAGCATACGATGCGTTACTCAACATTGTTAATTCATGAAGTCTCTGACAGAGATCTCTCAAACATGCTAATTGTGTATCTCATAATGACCTGCTTACAGGGCATTATGAAAGCCACGATGGCTCATTCTCTGCCATCCCTTCTCTGCACTGGTCTGCTCAAACTGAATGTCATGCAGTATGAATAAGAGCTTTACGGAAATCCACTCAGTATCAGATGAACATGGCATTAGCTGTCCGCTCTTAGTGTAATTAAGTTAACGGGACAGAGAAGCCTCAGGGCTGAAATCTGCATCAGAATCAAGGGGTTCACACTGACAGCGATTTGCAGAGGCAAAATATTCCACATTCAATGTGTCAACTATCGATGGGAGCCAAGTTTCTGCAAACGTTTACATTTATGCAAGTAAAAAGCAAATCTATGTAGTAACCAGCGTATTCCAACAGTAGTGAAGTTTTTGCAGACTTGCAGTCTAGAAAGTGAAAACTGCTACAAAAGTTTAAATTTATGCAAATAATCATTAACTTAGTGAAGTATCCAGTAACATGTCAACCTTAAGAGTTGGTTATGCTTTTGCAAATGGGCAGCGATGAGTCTGATTCATGCAAAATCGTTCAACTTGTTCACAATGCACTATGACTTGCTGTGATCTACAAACAAATATTACTTGAAAGTTATTTTAATGGTATAATGATACATTTTAGCAGCCAGATTCCTCATCAAAATCTTATTTTTGCCAGGAAAGAATCTCATTTGTAATCAGATTTTCTAAAGCCAACCATCAGCATTGAGGCATCCAGTAGTAGGAACGTCAACGAGAAAATTGCTATCAGTGTGAACAGGGCATTAGGAAGGGAACTGGATATGGTAGCTACAGCCTCTGCAAGAACTGGGTTAAAATTTTAGTCAGGAGAAGACATGGGGGGAGGAGGCACACTGAAAAGTGGGTTAATACTGAGGGGGAGAGAGGGACTAAGTGGATGGGTAGTTAGATGAAAATTAGGTTAAATTTTAGATGAAGATTCAGCACAGATAGAGGATGGTCGGATAGCATCTGGCTCTAGCTACAGTACATACACTTGGTTTTGCAGCAGGTAGAAAAACATAGGAGAGACTCAAATACACACACATGCTAGAAAGAACTCTTTCATTGCTATCGCTGTAGTCCAACGTGTTTGTGTGCTACTGAGAAAGAAATACTATTATTTTATTTCCATACGTTTCATAGCCTATGTGCATTAAAACAGAAATGTGACTCAAACCTATAATTATCTGTCACTCACTTGGTACTGGCAGTTGCGTTGTTGTTCTTCTTCTTCCTTCGAAACATGTTGAGGATGCTGTTGCTCTGGCAAGGAGCTGCCTTCCCGTCGCCCACGTGCATACGAACCACGTCTGAGGTTGTAAAGGCACTGCGTACATTGCGTTCAGGCTTGGCGATGATAATGTACATCTTGGGTGTGAACATGCAGCCCAGTGCTACAGTAACACTGAGACTGACGGAGAAGGAGGTGGTGATGATCTTGTAGTTGGAGCCGAAGTAGATGGGCACAAAAGCCAGCCAGATAATGCAGGTGGTGTACATGGTAAATGCAATGTACTTGGCTTCATTGAAGTTGGCAGGCACGTTGCGGGTCTTGAAGGCATAGTAGGTGCAGCTCATGATGAGCAGGCCGTTGTAACCCAATGGAGCCACTACGCCCACATTACTTGTGTTACAGATAAGGTACACCTCACTGATGCTGGGGTAGCTCTTCACCGGCTCAGGGGGTTCCAGCACAATTAGCGTAACCACCACAGCCAGCTGGAAACTAATCAGGATGAAGGCGATAACCACTTGGGCCCAGGCGCTCATGAAGCGGGGCTTGCGAGTGCAGATTTTCTTCTTGCTTCCAGCCAGGATGCGTGCAATGCGGTTGGTTTTGGTTGCCAGGGCGGAGTAGCACATGGCGGATGACAAGCCCACTAGAAGGCGCTGCAGATAGCAGGAGATCACAGTGGGACGTGCAATGAGAGTGAAGGGGCAGATGTAGCCAAGGAAGATACCCGCCAGGATGATGTAGCAAAGTTCACGACTGGAGGACTTCACCACTGGCGTGTCACGGAACTGGATGAAGACAAAGGTGACGAATAGAGTTACCAGGATGCCGAGGCAGGAGAACACGACTGCTATGATGGACTCCACACTGCTCCACTCCAGGTATTTGAGTGGGAGAGGCTTACATTCTGGAATAAAACAAGCAGATAGGAAGTCAATAAATGAAGAACAGGACAAAAACAAATACAGAATTTCAGGATTGTTGGACTTCTGGATATCGTTGTAATTAAGTTAAAATGGAATTATGCTGTAACTGTATTTTCAGCTTTACCATCGTATGAACAACTTATGTTTTAAAATATATTAAAATATGAAACTTGTTTTAAATTGTTATAATACTTCACAATAATGATGTATTTTTGATCAAATAAATTCAGCCTTGATCATAAGAGAGGTCTTTCAAAAACATGAAAAAAAAAATCTTCCTGACCTCAAACTTTTCAACAGTGGAGTACGAATTGCATTTTTACAATATTTTTTTAAATAAATGAATAGAAGAAAGTCACATCATTGTCCCTTAAGCATCATATGCCACACTTTTGTGGGCATTTCTTTCTATGCATTCTGAAAACTCATATTCTTTATGACCGAGCCTTCAATAAATCCTCGAAGGGTCTCTTTCTCTCATTCAGTATGACAGAGCTTTTTCTCTCTCTCAGATCAGTCTGTCTCTCTGGTAATCAGAATTCCCTGTTGCTCCTCAGGTTCCATGGTGAAACTGTTGAGCCTGACACACGGCTGCTGAGTACTAATGGGATTCCAACCTCACTGTTATCCAGCTCTGCTCGCTGCTGCAAAGAGCTGTCAAAATAATGCACAACTCACAGCCCAGAGGAAGAGAAAGTGCTGGGTGTTGGGTAAGGAGGATGCGAAGGGTATAGAGAGGAGTGATAGGAGAGAAGCCGAAAGGAGATATGGGCTGAACAGAATCTAAAGCATAAATGTTGGTGGAATACAGCAAATATTGTTTGAGCTATTCTCAATGAAATAGTAGTCTAAGTGTTTAAATGAAGGGATATTTTAATTGATAATTAGGAGGATGAATGAAATGTAAACAAAGTCTCTTACCTGCCAGTTCATCATCAGGCCACCAGCCCAGGTCACAAGCTCTGCACGTGAACTCATCCTGAACATATTCATTATCTTTACACGTAGTGCAGATCCAGCAACAACTCACTTCACCTTTACGGATCACCTACAATCAAAATATTTATGTTGATGCCAGCTATAGTAACACTTCACAACTGTACAGGTTTCACAAGTTAACATCAGTTAATTCATGTCACAACAACAAAAAAAGTAAAAAAAAAAAAAAAAAATCAAAATAGTATATAGTTATAATTATATATATATATTATATATTATATGATATATATAATTATATATATATATAATTTTTGCCAATGTTTTAAATATAAAAAATATTTATCTTGCGATAACTCATCAGTCTATCAATGTAAAGACGGAAAATAACTTCTTAATGAGTTATTTTAGTAAAAAAAATAAAAATAAATAATTCGTATCTAAATTAAATTGATACATTCCTTGATATGTTAATTTACATTCATTAATAACCATAATTCATTAATGAATAATAATAATTCATTAATAGGGGGTATTTTATCTTACTTTACTGGTAGCTTTTTCCATTTGTTTTGTGAACTTTATACTTAAAACACGTGGAATAAATCAGTGAAAAAAACTTTTGTATACTAATCTGGGACATTAGAAAGTATTTCTTTTAAAAATCACACTTCAACTTTAAATAGTTTCATCTGCAAATACAATGAATACATGAATATGCTATATACACACACCTTGATCTGTCCCTTAGAGCACGGTTCACTGCAGACGGATCGGACCATCTCAGTGCGGTTCGTCATGAGTTTGTAATCACTGATGCTCAGAAGACCTTCGTGCCACGACCCCACTTTAATGTAATGATAGCGGCCCAGCTCCTCCACATACTGTAGATTCATAATATCATACCTTAGAGCATAGAAAAGGAGAGAGGGGTAATGATATGGGTAATGAAAAAAAAAGAGAAAGAAAAAGAGCAAGTCTGCCATAATAAGTAGTTCAGCACTGCTGAAGCCTCGGGACTTGCAAGAGGCAGAGTTCACACTTTTACTATGTTCACACATCCAAGTCTCTCAACTTCGCATCTTCCACCTGGGATATGAATCCACAACCTCCTGAGTGCTGTCCACTCATCCATACTAATGACACTCCCTAGCTTACAGATGAGGCAAAATGTCACAAGCGCACACGTGTTCACAAGTCAACGGCAGTCTTGGCAGCAGTGGAGCTGTCATCTTTTGTTCCTGTATAGCCAGGGTGACAGGAGCTGACCGCATCAGGGTATTGGAGTGGAGAGGACTGAAGCATCTCCTTGAGACAGGCTGTTCCACTCCAAGTCCATTACCCTCTGACACGCACATTTTTGCACATGTTGGCTAGGGTACCAATGCCAAATCTAACCGGAGAGAATGTGTGATCAGTTGTTGCCGCACTTGCCATTCAGGTGTGAGTTGTCACATTGACATTAAAATAGTTCTGTTTCAAAACCTGGTGGGCTGGCTTGGTACACTAGTAGTTTCTTTCTTTTGCACCTCCCTAACACTCTCCCTCATTTAGAATGCGCTACATATATAGACACATTAGACAGCAATTCCAATGGCAATTGTGTGTAATGTTAGTGTGAACATAGGTCCTCTTTTTTCCGTACATGTTATGGACATGATTTTTTAATTGCCTATAATGTCAGGACTTTGCCTTTGTTTTCATATTTCCTGAAGGTAAGGAATAAAAAATAAAGTGCAGGCACTGAACATAATTGACCAGTCTTGGTGTTGGATATACAGATAGCGTGTAGTCATTAGCATGTTGCTAAGATAACAGTGTGATCTAACTACTCTGAACTATAACTATACTGGTCTTAGCTGGTATCCCAACCTGTGGTAGGGTTTGTTTTGCAGTGGTTTTTGGGCACATTGACAGCTATGATGCTTCTATAGGTAGATAACTAGGTTTTGAAATAAGACACTACTTCTAGCACATACAAAGTATTCTTATCATTTACCTCCCAGGGGAGTCTCCATTTACATCAAAGTAGATTTCCTCCCCAGACACGCCAGTAAAAGAGGTCTTGAGAAGATAGTCCAGCAGCTTACTGCCATCAATGGGATCCATTGCCTCGCACAGGCCGACGTGGTCTGGGCACAGCTCTTTATGCATGTCATGAAGACCATGAGCCATTGCATAAATCGCATTGATCACGAAACCCATCTTGCTATCCTGGACATAGTTGTCTTTCAAGCTCTCATTTCCTGTCAAGAAAACATTTTAAACCAATGTAAGCAAGATTAAAGTGAGGACAACAGTCCAGAGTGTGCCACTCTGCCTCCATCCATCCAGGATTTGTGTTTTTTATATTTGTTTATTCATTGAATTTGTTAGCAATTTAACAAATAAAAAATATGGATGCTGAATGAATTAAATTAAACGGAAAAATTAAGTAGGCCTACAGCGAGAGGCTCTGTGCTTTTTTTTTTTTTTAATATAAACAAATATATCTGCAAATTTCTGATTATTATAGAGTACTAAAAGGCAGAACTTTCTCTTTTCTCTTAATGTGATATATATTTTTATGCCCCAACATTAAAATGAGATGACATTTAACACACTGAAGAGGCTGAATAAAAGGAAGGAGAGTCCTGCTGGCAGGCTGGCAAACTTAATTGAATTTCATATCTTACGAAGCACTGGCAAGCCACTGGACAAATGCCATATTCATAAGCTAGCCGATGGAAAAGCCATTCCAGTGCTACATATACATTCAAGAAAAATCAGTGGCAATAAATATACAAAATGTTTCTGCACAAACTTTTTTTCAGTAAAAAATAAAATAAAATAAACCTTTCATCCTTAAAACAAAATTAATTCACCTAAAAAGAAGAACTGCTAATTTTGGTTTTTGTTTTAAGCTTAAATGATCAAAGGTTAGTAAGATTTATGCATAAAACAAGAACAAACTTGCCAATGGGGTGAGATTTTAATCAATTTAATTAAAGATGTTATTCATGCAGTTTTGCTTCTCATGTAATGGTTTTTGTTTTAAGCATGTACAGATATTTGTACAGAAAAAAAGAGAAAAATATTGATTCAGAAAATTATATTTGCAGTGTCTAAATCAAGCAGGTGAACTCTTCAATCTCACACACATGCAAACAGTGTGGGTAACTCATTACACTGTGATTGTGTCTTTTCTTTGTGCATTCACACACACACAAACACACACACACACACACACCCTTTGTGACGGCTTATTTCCTCTCGTGCAACAAGATTCTCTTGTGCTCTCAGTGCCATCAAGCCTACCCTACAAGCAGCACAGGAAAGTTGGACTGATATTTTATTTTGGCAGCATAGTGTCTGACTTTTCTTGACTTTTAGACTAAACTGAAGTCTTCAAGAGATACAGCTCATCAAAAGTTTATGATCAATATCAATCTGATGCTTTTCCAAGTGCATGGTCAGGATACAACTATAAAATATGAGACAAAGAAGCTTTAAGATAAATGTTCATAGTTTTCTAGAGGATAAATATATTTTACAGAGCTTTTTATAATGACAGTGATGAAACTAGCTGATTTTCACTGTATGTGATGCCTTTCTGGACTGCACATCATCTTCAGAGAATTGCTCTGCCAGTCAAAGAAGCCAAACACAGTCCAACTTACTGTGCTGACTGTTGCCATAGTGAAGTGCTTCTTCAGTGCAGGTATCATAACATCATAACGTCTCTCATCACTTCTCACTTACCACCATGAGGGTCTTTCAGAAGAAGAGAACAATAACAAACTATAAGCTCTTGTAACTTATTAAAACTCCAAAAAGCTAACCTACATTACTACACAGACTTAGATATTAGGCTCTGTTGATCCGGTTGCATTAAGATTAGATTTGTTCTTTGTGTTTGATTATTTTTATGCAAAATTAAATTTATAAAAATATAAACTGTAGTAGAAGCTGCATTTTTTTCCTTTTAAGTGCTGTCTGAATAAAATAATAAGTACTACTAATATAATGTTTTAGAATAAAAGATGTTAAACTATATTTCTATGTGGGAAGGCAAAGAGAACAATTATTTAAAAAGCACAAAAGATAAGGGGACACAACTCAGTTTACCTAGATCACCTTTTAAAGCGCCAACCAGATGATAATTACATGGGGGGAAAAATGAAGGGAAAATATACAGAGATACCATTAATCATTCAATGAAGTATCATGCATAAAATGTATTCCTAAAAAATGATTCATTCAATCAGACAGACACTTGTTCTCCATTATTTTAATTAGAGTTAATATTAAATGTTACTGATTTCTTACATGTTCATGTTGATATAATTTGAACATCTTCTGGTTCTTTGTTTACCTGTGCAGATTTTCTGGTAGTTATGGTTCTCCTGAGGATGACCAGGAATGCGGCACTGGAAGCGGTACTGCCAGAACTCAGCAAACCACGGGTTCCTTGTGTTGGTGTCCAAACGCAGCTTCAGAAAGTATTCATTAAATGACTGAACTTCTTCCGTTTGCAGCTTCATTGTGATCCCCCCATCTGCTTCCTCCTCATATCCTTCTACCACCTCGTCACGATCTGCCCAGCCATCACTTTATAAGAAGAGAGAGAACATAACATGTCAGATGATGAGGAATTTGTGTCATAAAGATCCAGCTTCTTTGCATAAACATGGCTTTCATATTACTGCATGCATACTAATGAGATTCGGTTTCACTTAAATCACCAGTGGGCACCAAAACATTTCAGTGTTGGGCTGTGAGTGCTTCTTTTTAGCTGATATAATGTAATCCTGAAAAAGGACTGAACATTTTAGGATTTTGTAAATGTATGGAACCTTTGAACAATTTAATCGATTTAAAAGATATATTTCATATTCTACACTATTACTAACTCGAATCCTGGTGTCATTAAAGTAAAAGAAAGACATGATGTCTATGACATTTTCATTTTCCAAGCTATTTTAACTTAAACTTTTATCCTGATTTTCTACATATATTTATGATATAATACAGTTATTATTCAATTAGAAAAAATTCAAATAGAAGCATTTTTACTAGTCACTGCAGACTTCAGGACCTCCATTTTCTTTCTTACCTCATTCTTCTCTGACATATTCTCTTCTCTTCTCTGACTCCCAGTCAGCATGTTTTGCTTATTATGTTTCGTTATACAGTTAAGTATCCCATGAATCCATTTCTTCATCATTTTCTACTTGCCCAGCTTCCCTTCTTCCGTACACACTGCAGTATTGTGGTGTCATAGAGCGAATTAGACAAAATTACCTTTAGAGGCATTGACCTAAAATACATCTCCCTAAACAGCTTTGCACCCCACAGTAGAGCAGAAAATGGCAGAGATTAGATAGAGCAGAGCTCTACAGAGATTTTATTACCTCTATGAATAATGAACGAGCTGAAGCACAGGTAGACTGTGCTGCTATGATAGGCAGATATGGCAGTGTCCTGAGGCTGAAGACAGGTTAACTACAGCAGCGATGGCACATAAGGTAGGAAAACAGGATCTGTTTGCTTTCATCCCTAATTCTCTGCTTAGATTCATCTCAACATGTTCACCTTCCCCACATCATTTTGGATTTTCTCGCTTCTCACCTCGTCTCAGTGCACACTTATTACTGTGCCTGGTTTTTTACCATTCCTAATCTTGTTTTCCTTTCTTCTCCCTTCTCTCCTCACCTTCCCTCCCTTTTTGCCCTTTCATATAAAAATATACAAAATAATTGTTATTTTCAAAATATATTACAGTAAATCACAGCAAAGACATTTACGTTACTATATATATATATATATATATATATATATATATATATATATATATATATATATATATATATATATATCCTCTCTAGAGGACTGAGTAAGACAGTGCAGGCTTAGGCTGAGGGCCATTAGAACTCATCCAGAAGCCTTTACTAATTCATGGCGCTCCAGTTAGCAGCAGCCTGGCTCTCTGTTTCACAAGCACCATTGCTGCTGGGAGCCCCCATCACGCCTGCTCTCGCTCGCCCCACACCAGCTTTCATCTGCCTCTATTACTCTCTCTCTCCATCTCACAATCACATACACACATGACGAGCCTTTGTCGTGTCCTCTCTACATGTTCCTTTTTTTCCCCTCCTAAACACCCCAAATCAGTCCATTCATACCCCAAACCTTTCAATGTCAGCGTCTCTTAAATATTCTTTGAATTCACATGGGACAAAACTTGAAAACTTGCATAGTGACATGAAGTAAACAGTGTAGAATCAACCTCTTAAACATTACAACAGCAGTCTGAGCACAAACAGATGTGCTTCAAGTCCTATGGGACGTGGTGTAATACAGCTCCAATGACAGGGCTGCCGGGATGCCTGCAGGCTTTCCTTGATCTAATGTAGTTTTGCTGTAGCTGTTTGAATCTTAAAGACTTGAAAGTGACCTCAGAGCGCTTGTTAAGTGCTGCAAAAGACTGGCAGGTCAAAACAAACAGGTTTATATCTGCAGCTTCCCAGAGTCTATTAAGTCGTGGCCTAATGGTTAGAGAGTCGGACTCCCAATCGAAAGGTTGTGAGTTCGAGTCCCGGGCCGGCAGGAATTGTGGGTGGGGGGAGTGCATGTACAGTGCTCTCTCCACCCTCAATACCATGACTTAGGTGCCCTTGAGCAAGGCATCGAACCCCCAACTGCTCCCCGGGCGCCGCAGCATAAATGGCTGGCCACTGCTCCGGGTGTGTGCTCACAGTGTGTGTGTGTGTGTTCACTGCTCTGTGTGTGTGCATTTCGGATGGGTTAAATGCAGAGCACAAATTCTGAGTATGGGTCACCATACTTGGCTGAATGTCACTTCACTTTCACTTTCATTATGCTAATGCTGATTCAACCCAGCTACCTTGCTTTCTAGGCTTGTTTTTGTGCCAAACTCTCACTCTATCTCACTCTCTGCTCACCCTCATGACTAATAAATCTTTTAATAAATTTAAAATAGAGGGCTAATGAGAAAGAGATCCTGATTTCCTGAGAATCAGCCTTTGCAGGCTTTACAAGAGTGGCCCTCTTACAAATCCGCAATATTTGCAGATGATAATTTTTACAAGGAGGTCCCAGGCAATCATGCAGTACTAAATGCACTGAAGAATGCTGAATGCAATTCTCCACATTACTTGAGGAGAAAATAACCTCAGAAGAAAAGCTATTTAGAGTGTTCAAGCGTACCTACGAGTAAATTTAGATGCCTTTAGAAACAGAATTGTAATCTTATATTTCTACAAATAATTACTTCTTAATTATCAGTTGTTTATCTTACAATACCATGGTAACAGTGTTGACATTTTAAGATTGCCCTCTACTGACATAGACAACATAATTTTTGAAAGAATGATGCGTGTGTGTGTGTGTGTGTATGTGTGTGTGTGTATACACACCGTCAATATATGCATACATGTATGCATACACACACATTGATAACAAGATAATGATAATTTTGTCTCTTGAACACCAAATCGATATATTAGAATGATTTCTGAAGAGTATGATCACAGGCAGGCCATCATATTCAGATAACAGGCTTTCTAGGTCAGAAAATTGTGTCTGGAATCTGGATTTTTGTCTGTTTTCATATTTGCATGACCCCATCTCATTCAGTTTTCAGCTGGGTAATAGTTTAAGTATATAATAATTGCATGAATGTGATATAAAACAATAACCATCACTAAAAGTGAAAACAATATTGTCTTTAAAAAACTTTAACTGGTGAACTTTAATTTGGAGCAAGAGAAAAACAGGGAGTGACTTTAATGTGCCAGAGGTGTGCCACTTTGCTCACAGTTGATTGGTCCAGAACATAACCTGCCCCGCTGATGAAAAGCTGAGCCACTAATGGGACACACTGATAAGACTATTAATCTCCATCCATGACAAGACACATCTCAGAAAACAATGACAAGATGACAAGCTGATTATAGAAAATAAAATCTGCTATATGAAGAGACAGGGCTTCTCAGGGACGTAGTTGCAATGAGAGGCGAAAATTTGTTTTTGGAGGAAAGCACAAAAGGATTATTGGGACTGGGAACACAGAAGGCACTAGGGAAGGAGAGTGCTGCTGTTTAAACATTTAATTTGGATTCCTGTCAGTGCTTGAAACACAGCTGAAATACTGAGGAGCTGATGTTGTTTTTCCTGTCCTGAGAGCAATAACACGTGACTATGAAAATATCTATGGGGAACATGCTGTTTGGGACTCTAAATAAGGAATAAAAAACATAGCGGCAATGAAGCATGATCATTAAGAGGCAGAGGCAAACACAGTTCCCAGTATAGCCTGACAACTTCTGAGGAATCCAATGTAATAAGCATTTAAGAGAAGCTGCTTGTGAGACTGAGGACGTTGATTTAAAATTTCAAGTCATTGTTTTCTTCTGCTGTGGAAAATTACATAGCCTGGTTTTTGGTGAGACATGAGCTGGCTAAGACCAAAGCAGAGGAGAAGAACCTGGACCTCATCCTCTTTTCACAGAAGAGCTCTCCAAACATACTCCCTCCGTTTCTCTCTCTCTCTCTCTCTCTTTCTTAATCACTCTCTCATTCAGTTTATTTCTCAGATACACATCATCAACTGTCTTGGCTTGAAGGCTTGGACTCAGATTATCATGACAATGCATGACGTGTTTTAATGAATAAATCTCCATCCGTACCCAAAAGCGGTTTTGCTTTTTTTGTCTCTCCTCTTCTCCCCTTTCCTCTCAAACATCTAATGATAAAAACACACATGTTCGTTTCTATTAACCAATTTAATGAGATAGGGTCATGCAAATATGAAAATAGACAAAAATCCAGATTCCAGACACAATGTTTTGCCCTAGAAAGTCTGTTATCTGAATATGATGGCCTGCCTGTGATCATACGTGGGTGGGCTATAGATGTTGCCTTGATATAGATTAAACAAGATAGCTGCTACAGTTCATTTCCAGATCTTCAAGTCTGCAAGGATTCCATCTGAGAATATTATCCAGTGTTGCTCTGATTTCACGATCAGAGTTTGACTGATAGGAGAATAGCCTTTGTAAAACAAACTGTGCGTAAAGTGTATGACTGATTATATGATGATAGATATCTTAATACACTGGTTACCCATTTGTCTATCCCCTTAAAGATACCTGGTGGTGGGGGGTGGATGGGTGTCTTGTATCATCATGAGGGTGTCTCTTTTTTGTGATTGACTGAATGACTGTACATTATTCACTGTACATTATGTTAACTAAAACTAATATTATACATATATATATATATAAATATATTATACATATATATATATATAAATATATTATACATATATATATATATATAAATATATTATACATATATATATATATAAATATATTATACATATATATATATTATACATATATATATATTATACATATATATATATATTATACATATATATATATATTATACATATATATATATATTATACATATATATATATATATATATATATATTATACATATATATATATATTATACATATATATATATATATATATATATATATTATACATATATATATATATATATATATATATATATATATATTACATATATATATATATATATATTATACATATATATATTATACATATATATATTATACATATATATATTATACATATATATATATATATATATATATATATATATATATATATATATATATATATATATATATATATATATTAGTGGTGGGCCGTTATCGGCGTTAACGTGCTGCGTTAACATGAGACTCTCATCGGGCGATAAAAAAATATCGCCGTTAATTTATTCTCAAAGTTGGGTTGGGAGCTGGGTCTATACTAAGCAAGCTATTGTAGCGCTTTTAACCCTTTCCTATATAGATAGATAATGGAGTGCTCCGAGTTCGTATGAATAAACTTTGGTTTATCAAATATTGTGAGCTAAGTGTTCTTATTTACTCACTTCAACTTGTTCTGTGTAACTGTGTTTGTTACTTAGTCCCTTGGGTCCCTTAAACTTTAAATAAATTCAAACAATAATGAATTGAAATTTACCTTATGTTAATAAAGCAAGTGTTTTACCAACAAAAATAAATCTCAAGGTAGGCTATATTTATATTCCCTTTTTAACTCAAATGATAATAAACTGAAAACACTCAAGTATACTGTAAATAACAATTTACTGGATAAAATGTAAAATGATCACGTTTCAGGATTTTTTCCAAATGTAAAATAAAATTATTTAAATAAGCAATAAGAATTTCACAAATTCACACAAATGAATAAAACAATAAAGTCAAGTACACATTTCACATTCACTCTTTTTGTAAATGGATATTTGTTCCCCTCTGTTGTTATACTTCAAATTTGAGTCCTCAAACTCTCACTCAAGCTAAATAAACTCTTCAAACAAATACTAAGCCAATATGAGCTCACACTTGACCTCAATCAATATGAAAGTTCGTTATTTTCACGTTGCAGGCCTGTTTGATGCTGGGGTACGTTGTGGTCAACAAATAAACAAAAGACCGCTTCACTCAACACTGAGCAACAAACAAAAAAAATAAAAATACCTTGAACCATCCAATCAGAAGAGCGTGTATCACCTCACAACGTTAGATGTCCGTCAACTCCACGATCGCAGCGATTTCCTTAAGGCCAAAGGAATTCCGAGCACTCACAAGTCATCTGGAATCATCCTCATCTGAAACTGCCACGAATCCTCACGCTGACGACTCGCCAACCGTCTCTGTAGTATAAGTTTCTGTTCTCATTTCGACAACAACTTAACTACATAAACTATTGTAACACATTATAGCATTAGTTACACTATCTTTTGTGAAACAATATCACACCAGATGATCACACGCTCTTCTCCCTCGTGCTCTCCCAATTCTTTCTCGTTTAACTTTGCTCTCAATTCTTCCCGCCCCCTTCACCTTAATCTAGAGAATAGATTGGACACCCAACGTGGACAAGTGAATACAATTGGATAAACAATAGAAATATAAAAATACAAAAATAAAAATAATATCAACTTAACATAGAACTTATCCAAAACCATATACATTTATAAAATGCACATAATATGTATATATATATATATATATATATATATATATATATATATATGTATATATATATATATATATGTATATATATATATATATATATATATATATATATATATATATATATAAACACTTCGTAAATTATTACACTGGGTTACACCCTCCCCTTTCTAATTGTCTGAATGTCCTCATCAGACATTTAAATCAAAATTTTATGGTCTATACCTTGTTGTTCATTTAGTTATTTTAACTCTGACCTAGTTTAATAATGACCCCTCTATGGACAATTTCAATTGGGTGGTCACTACTTCTTCCTGGTTCGTCATAAGTGAGTCTTATAACAGGCTTCACAGGTCTCTTACTATGGGATCTCTGACTAGGAGGCATAAACGCTTTTGGTTTTGTACACTTCCTTTCAGAAATAGTCACAGTGTCTGATTCAACTTCTGAGTCTGACTCAGATTCAGCAACATTATCATTGTCAGTCCACTCTTTCTCAGCCTGATCACTTTCCTCATGACCAGTATCACCAGTTTCTTGCTCATTTGCATCGCTATCAGAAGATCTGTCCAAGGTCATCTTATTTTTCAGCAACTTGTGCACATACTTCTGGTAAGGCACATTAAACCTTTCACATTCTGACTCTGAGGATTCTGTCATCTCAAATAAGTGAGTTTCGGTTTCTTTTTGCACTTTTTTGTATGTTTGGTTTGAGTTTGAATGTTTTCTTGTTTTTCCAGGTGATGCATTTCCTGGACTCTCCAGCATTCTCCAGCATTTGCATACATGCAAAATGTAGGGTTTGTAGGGGTCTGCAAAAGCTAGGACTGGAGCATTAGTGAGACACTGAATTATCTGCTCAAAGGCATCGGAGCATGACTGGTTCCATCTGTTTCCGAAGGGCTCCGACTCTTTCAGGTAAGCCTTAGATCGATCTTTTTCCCAGTTGGCTATGAACCTACGGTAATATCCGCAGAAGCCAAGAAAAGATCTCAAGGACTTAAGGTCTGTTGGTTGCGGCCATGTACTGACTGCCTTGACCTTATCAGGGTCTGTTGCAACGCCTTCGGCAGACACTATATGTCCAACATACTTGACCTTGGTCTGGCAGAATTGGCATTTTTCCAATGACACTTTTAGTCCCACTTGTGCTAGTCTGTCCAGGACCTTCAGAAGTCTTTCTTCGTGCTCTTCCAATGACTTCCCAAAGACAATCAGGTCATCCAGGTATACAAGGACTTGAATCAGATTCATATCCCCGACAGCTTTTTCCATTAAGCGTTGGAAAGTCGCGGGTGCACCAGTAATGCCCTGTGGCATACGCTCGAATTGATAGAATCCTAAGGGGCATATAAAAGCAGTTTTTTCCTTATCCTCTTCAGACATAGCTATTTGGTAATAGCCACTTCTGAGGTCAAGGACAGAAAACCATCTGCTCCCTGATAAACAGTCTAATGCATCGTCAATGCGAGGAGTAGTATACTGGTCTGGCACTGTATGAGCATTAAGTGTGCGATAGTCGATGCACATTCTTACACTTCCAGTTTTCTTTCGGGCGATAACAATAGGGGAGGCGTAGGGACTTCGTGATTCCTTGATGATGCCCGATTTCATAAGCTCTTGAATGTGTTTCTGAACATCATCGATATCTGCAGAAGCCAAACGCCTAGAGCGCTCACGAAAAGGCCTAGAATCGGATAGCCGAATATGGTGTTCCACTCCTTTCGCCAAACCCACGTCCCACTCGTGTAGCGAAAACACAGAAGCTCTTTCTGACAATGCCTGCCTTAACCTCTGCTTCCATGTCTCAGGAATTGGGGAATCTCCAAAGTTAATGAGGTTTGTTTCAAACTCTTCTGTCTTTGGCGCGGATGTTACTGCTTCTGCAGAATACAAGTGACCAACCACTGTCCCTTCTGGAATCATTGTGTCCTTCAGGGATTCATTGTGCATCAGTACTGGGAAATGGTGGACATCCCTTTCAGAATGTGGCACTACCATGGGCTGCAGTAACACTCCAACTGGCAGAGTGGCATCTGGAGAAGCCTCTACCAACAGAACCTCTTCTCCTAATGGTTCATTTAAATCTACATTACAGATTGCCACACAATCCCCTCCTGGGGACAAGGACAAGGGGCCAGGACCAAGCCACCTTACACTGCCCACTCCTTCGTCTTCACCAGAGATCTTAGCAGGGTCACATGACAATTCTTCTGAAACTGAATCCACATTTATACCCAATGTCTGTGCAATGTCCACTCCAGTACTTTCTCTACACAACTGAGCCAAACGCTTGAAAAGGTTAGCATTCGTACCCAAAATAACTGGTGTTTGATCTGGACTAGATGGTCCCGGGCAGATTAAGGCCAAGACTGAAAGGGTTTCATGAGTTCCTGTGATTTTGGCAGGGAACTCAACATCTACCATCACATAACCCAAGTAAGGGTAGCTGGACTCACTTAAACCCCAAATTGCCAAACCTGTGACAGGGTGAATTGGAACATCAGACAGATGCTGCTTGTACCACGCTTCGAAGATGATGGTTACTTGTGAACCACTGTCTAATAAGGAATCACATTCATGTCCGTTCACCTTTAGCTGAACAACAGACATTGGACCAACCAAGCCTTCTGGAAGGTGCCTTTGTTTTTGTATGTCTACAGCACTCCTCTTTACTGAACAGTTGGTTGTACTGGATTTTGGCTCTGATGAAAGCAAGTCTCTACTTTTGGCTTTTTTCAGTGGCTGGATTAATCTTCGAACAACTTTTGCTTGGTTTTCAGCATTTCTGCATTTTGCGGCGAAGTGTCCACTTTCTCCACAGTGGTAGCAGTAATATTCCTCTGAATCACTGTACGTTGTTGACTTATATGTACCAGGAAAATTTCTAGAAGTCTCCACAGGCAAGGAGGCCACAGAGGCAATGGGCTTTTTACTTTGAACTTTCTGCTGCAATCTTTTGACCTGTTTTTTCAGCGCAGTCACTTCAGGGTCTGGACAACTTTCAAAGGTTGTAGCTTTCATACTTGAACCAGCAGACGTCTCTTCTTTCACAGTTCCATGCGGGGTGGCTGCCATAGAAGCGAACATGGCTTTCAGTTCCTTTAACTCAGTTTTTAAAGTCTGAATTTCTGTCTGATTATTGTCTACCTCTGCTTTAGCCTGGATCTTATGCACAGTGGAGTTTAGCTTAGCCCTTGATGCCTCATATTCTTCCTCACTGCGAATCTCACTTAACAGCTCCAAAAAGGATGGAGGATTTTCCTTCCTTTCCCGCAGTTTAAGATTAACTAACATAAGATCAGCAGCCACGGCTCCACGAAGTAACTGCTCCACTCTTACACGGTTTGCAGCGGCAACCGACAGACCAACTCGCTGTATGACTTTGGTCATTGCTTGTTCCAATCTTTTAAAAAATCTGACAGTTTTTCACTTGGCTGTTGCTGCATCAACCGAAAAGCAATATACAGCTCTTCCCCTGATTCAGCAGAACCAAAGGCACTTTCAATGACCTCTAAACATTGTTCTGGCTTGAGATCAGCAGTGGTTACACGAGCAGCTTTTATTATTGACAAGGCTGGCCCTCGTAAACTCTCCATAATCTGACGTCTTTTTCTTTGTCTGAGCAATCGCTTTCTTCAACCATAAGACGAGCTTGTTCTAGCCAATGTTCTAAAGGCTCTTCTCCGACAGGAGTTGGCACAGTCCCAGAAAAAACACGGAGGCGGCGATAACTGCTGCTATCGCTAACTGTTTTTTCTATTTTAGACAGCAGATCCCCCACGGCACGAATAATGGACTCAGCCGAGCCATCATTTGCACCCAACAATTCCTGAATGTTGCTATCATCCACAGCGGTAGATGAATCTTTCTGCTCTGCCCTAGAGGTAGCACTTGGGGATACTGGACTTTGTGTCACCATGACAATCGGCCAGGCTACAAGTCCACCTGTGGGAAGTATGTCAGGAGGGACTTTAGAAAGGTCTACAACCAGAGGTGGGTAGTAACGAGTTACATTTACTTCGTTACATTTACTTGAGTAATTTTTTGGGGTAACGAATACTTTTCGGAGTATATTTAAAGATGGGTACTTTATACTCTTACTTGAGTAAATTTTTGGGGGAAAATCTGTACTTTTACTTCGTTACTGTGGGCGACGCTCCTCTCGTTACTTTATCTTAATGCAATAAATGTTATAAATGCTTCAGTTTGTTCCAAACGCGCCGTCTACTTTTCTCTGGGCAATGAGCGATGCCCATTCGCGAATGATTCATTCTTTTGAGTCAATACTGTTCAAAGGCTTGATCAAACCAATTGGCAAACGAGTGAATTGGTTCATGAATCAGTTTGAATGAGTCGTTCAGTTCCCTGTCGCACGCGCTGAGCATCTAAAGTGGTTCACTCGGAGTTGTAACGTTTAAGAACAGGAAGAGCGTTGAAAACGTGGCTGGAACTGCACTGAATTGAAATCTGCAAAGGTTATTATTTGCTAGCGATGGAGATCCTTATTAGATGAACACCGCGTGTGCTGTCTACTGTTTAACAGGTAATAACTTGGGCTACATTCGATTACAGTACACGATACCACTGTGACATTAGTTTGTTGTACGTGTGTGGCTTATAACAGAGGGGAGTCAAGTTGAATGCAGCTTCCAAAAGACAAAAAATAGCCGATTAAGATTTTATTAATTTTAATACAATCACACTGGTGCAAGTCAGCTGCTAAATTCAGATCTGTGATCGCTTGCTGGCGCTGAGCCAGAGATAGATGCGTTTATACCGTGCTGCGCATTATAACAAATCACACATGATTCTTTTGAGCTTATTAAAGCATTGGCCAATCAGAGGTGTTCAGATGAGTCATCGCTAAAATGCCGGTGCTTCCTTCACTCGCTCACTGACTGAATACCTCTTTCTGGCGAATTCTCTCGCAGGAACAACAAAGTGCAGATGTGTGTACGAATCTTTAATTAAGATATTGATTTCACAGTGTTAACAGTTTCAGTGATTTTAATGGGAGTTTCTGAGAGTGATTGAAATCTAGACTGTCAGTGAAAATTATCTTTAATAATGTAAATGTTATTTGCTCTCTTTCTGAACAATGAAAGATTACTAGCAATATTTAAATCACATTAACTTTCAATGTTAAATTCACATTTAATATAAAGTCAGTCGTATTAAAAATATGTTATGGCATGACACCTATATCTGTTACTTAAGTAAACAGACAAGCTTTTATAATAAATTACATAAATTGGAGTAAAGGATGATGAAATATATACATTTATACACACACACACATAACATACATTTTATCTATATATCTAAATAAAAATAGGCTCAGTATATATGACCCAAAGTAACTAGTAACTAACTACTTGAGTAGATTTTTTATCCGATACTCTTTTACTCTTACTCAAGTAACTATTCAAGACTAGTACTTTTACTTGAGTAAATATTTCTAGAAGTACTTTTACTTTTACTTGAGTACAGTTTTTGGGTACTCTACCCACCTCTGTCTACAACTTCTTTGCATTCACATAAAACAGTCAAACTTTCCAGTTTACTGTTGTACATGCGTCCTCTCACACACACTCGTCACAGACATTTAACAGATTGGAGGGTGTCTTCAATTTGAGAAATATCTACATCTTCAGGGACAATGACCATCAGCGCATGTGCCTCATTCAGCATTTCTCCTCGACACCATCCTTTAAGCTCATCCACCAGCCCAGGATATATAGAGTAGGCAGTCATGGTCACACTGTGCTAACTAGATGAACACGGAGACTTTTGTTTCTTCTTTTACAACACACAACTGTAATGGGACACGCAAGGATCCCAGCGGTGCCTCCAATTTATGTAGCGCTTTTAACCCTTTCCTATATAGATAGATAATGGAGCGCTCTGACTTCGTATGAATAAACTTTGGTTTATCAAATATTGTGAGCTAAGTGTTCTTATTTACTCGTCACGTATGCGTTACGTATGTGGTGCAGCACGGACTCGATGTGCTTTCACACAGAATCCGTTAACATTGGTGCGTAAAAAAATATGCAACGCATACGCACTGCAGACGGAGTATGTGTGAAACAGGTGTAAGGTTGTTTGCACCTTGTGCAATGTGGAATTAGTTTACAGCTTTTCAAGCACTTTGTGATGCATTTTGGAAACAGGAGATAAGCCCCTTCTCTAATGCACCACCTAGCTTGATAAACCCCTTCTCAAAGACTAACTGTTTGTCAATTTTATCTGGGTAACACACATAATCTGAATGCCTTCGGCAGAATTTGAATGAGCCATTTTAATCTAGATTAATTTCAAGATCACAGTGAGATTAATCTAGATAAAAAAAATATCTATGCCCACCACTAATATATATATACATATATATATATATATATATATATATATATAATCCTGATAAGAAAACACGCTTGCAGCATATGGCACATTCTTAATTTCCAAGTCATAAGCAATTGCATGATGCATTCACTATTGGGGGACCAAGGATCATCTTTTGCTTGCCCACTGCTTATTTGGCATCAAATACATTTCCTGAGAGGCTGTGAGATTGAATATTTAATACCCAGCCCACAGCACTTTTCCATCCCTATCTAAAAACAAGTGACCACCCTCTCTCACCCAAACATAAACTCAAACACTCACACCACATAAGACAATGGCAGGAGGCAGTTTCCAGAGATTTGTGAGCCAGCTACTGAATCACAAATTATTCATTAGTGTTGAAAAGTGTGAAAAGCGCCTCTGTTCACAATGTCCATATTTAATCTCATCTGGATTCCCTGGAAACTTGTGTATTCCGTAGCAACACTTATTTCCAATTCCGATGTCTCTTCTTCTTTCACAATAATAAGAAACACATGCCTAGGCACTTAAAGCAACACATAAAATGTACTAATAATTACTACAAATATTAGAATCATATTTGCTTATTTTGCACACAAAATGCAAAAGCATCAAAGATGATGCAGTTGTGACATAACCATGAGCAAGACAATGTGGGTGTCATTTTGACTTCTTTGCCCTCTGTGTCTCATTTCAAAGCTTGCAATTTATTCCTCTGACATGATTGAACATGATCAAATTACAACTGAGCATCATGAGTGATGGTTCCATGACGGAATGGTTTTCAGCCTTACCTTCCAATTAGCTGGAACTCTCCAGAAACCCCACGGCGCCGCATGGCCATCAGCAGGCCACGAACAGTCATTCCTTCACAGAAGCAGAGGACCACGCGGGCTTTGGGGAGACGCTCCCGCAGTTTCTTAAGCAGACGGTCAAAGTGCTTTTCACCAGCATTACTGTATATCTTATCAGAGTGGGCGATACATAGACCTTCCTCTGCGGCCAACTCCTTAAAGGCCTCCATGCCACTCTCTCCATAGTTACCTGCGTTCAGATAGAAAATGTTGGACAATTAATAAAGGATACGCTAAAACACGTACAAAACTAATAAAAGACACAGAATGGAGGATGAATTACCACTACTGATCCAACACCTGTCAGACCAGTCAGAGCCCAGGATAACAAATGGATGACAGTTGACTATAGAGGACACAAAATGACAGGCAGACAGGCAACTGAAAAACATGAAATGGAGAAATGGTCACCACCATTGTGGATACAAATGGTGTCATACATTAAGAATGAGAAACACAGAAATAAAAAAACTCACATAAATGCCATTTTGGAATACCTGATTCTGACTGGTTGAGCACAGAATTCTATAATTAAATATTTTTTGTATCATCACTGATAATCTGCAACAGATTTTCTACATAGCTAGTCTTAAAGGGATAGCTCACACAAAAATGAAAATCATGGCATCATTTATTTACCATGATAAATCCTTTTTTTATTTTTTTTATTTTTAATCTCAGTGCCGCCCCCACCCCCATACAATGGAAGTCAAATTCCGTTTTGGACCCCATTGACATTTAACTGTATATACAAAAACAGATGAAACATTCTTCAAAAACATCAACACATGGGTTAGAAAATGACAGAATTTTCATTTTTGAGTAAACTATCCTTTTAAGTAACTCATACCCCTCCTCTTCTCATATTTCACAAGGATCCATTTATTTATTGTGTAAGAAGGCAAAGCAACTAATGCCTTCATAGTGATTTAAGACCTGATCACACCGTCTGGGTTTCTTTTTCAGTAAGGACCAGCTGACTGAACATTATCCTTTAATTATATTCCACAGGCATTGTACTGTAACTAAACAAGTAGGACACCAATAATAGTTTGTAGTGCGCTTGAGAATTACTGCAAATTACCATAATAGGTCACCTGAACACTTTGTGTCCTTTTCAAAATATTGTATGAATCAGAAACGGGTCCGTACAGAACTTAAAACATCTTCTGTTCTATCCAACGTCTGGGCTGCCAGGCGAAATTTACATCTCATTGTGCAGGCAGCAGAGGTCACTGCTGTTGACTGTGCTCAGAAGAACAGTGCTTCTGTCTAATCAGGAAAGATGAGTGGTGTGTGTGGTCACTGATGACTTTCTGGAGGTCAGTCTCTGTAGTGTGGGTGTGCGGGTAACAATTCCAGCACATTCACAGTTCTGTGGCTCCTTAACAATTCCTTTTTACTCGGTTTACCTCTTTCTTTATATTGTCTGGAACAATTGTATTTGCAGGTTTAGGTTTCTCTATTACTAGCTTACTCCCTTTTTCTCTTTCTGACAAAACAATACAATGTTTGTATCATTGTGTTTTAACACTTTGTCATTTTTAAAGGTGTCTCATTTTAGCTTTTTTTCTTACTTTCATAAAACTCAGACTTGAAAAAAATGAAAAAAATCAGTCTTGTTAGTAAAGATAATGATTTCAAATGAACTTAACATTGTATTCCAAACACTCAGTCCTTTCATTCTTTGTTAGATTATGTGAGCCTGCTTTGAAACAAATAGTTCAGCTAAAAAGGAAGCTAGTCTGATTTTAGTGATGTCATCCTGATGTCATATTAAATAGCATTTGATACATATAGTTAAAATATATGAATATCCTACAAAAGAGAGGTACCACAGGGAGAATGTTAAATAAACATTTTAATCTAATACTCAAAGTTCACTGCTCTGTTGTTTTGGCGATAACTAGTATGCCGATTTGGCTGTTTGTTTGTTTTTTGTTTGTTTTTTCCCGCACTTTTCAGCTGCTCACACTGGGATATCAGCCAAATCAACTGAAGACCAGGCTGGATGACCAGTTTAAACCAGTTAAAACCAGCAAGCAGGCTTTAGCTTTAGACTTTTCAGAATTATTTACATCATTAGAACTCTAAATTGTTTAAATATGGCCATTAAAATGGCAAGAAATTTTACTGAATTTATATTTGGCCGTGTAATTATTGTAATCAAAGATCTCTACTGTTACTATGAGCAACAGGCAGCGATGTCCGAGTTGCTGATGTTGTGTTTGTGAATCTAGTTCATGCCAGATAAACCATTACAGAGTATCTACTGAGAAGGAAAAATCATCTTACTAATTATTTATGACCAAAACCAACAGAGCAGTGAATTTAGAATTAGCATTTTATTGCTTATTTAAGTCTGTCTAAAGTTGTCCCTTTATAAAATATTCAGATTTTTAACAAATGCTTGTTAGAAGTATGTCGAGGGGTCAAAGTATATTAATATGAAACAAGGAGGACATCACTAACAAAAAACTTAGTTACACTGTGTTTAATTCACTGAAGTATGCTGATAGTAACCTAAAGAGCAGGGGGTTTTTTTTACCTTATTTACTTTGAAATCCATCAGCTATAATGGAACAGAATTAATACACAGAAAAAAAAGTGATGTGGCCCAGTAGGACATTAATCATCTCAATGTGGAGTTTAACAGACAAGCTTTCCACCTTTGGATATTTTATATACAAATCACCTACTGAATTGAAAGTGAGACACACAACAATGCTAGAGGGAGCAACAAAAACTGTGTATGTTGTGGGAAGGGAAAAATACATTATCACCCTCATTATTTATGGAGAATCTGAGTCATTAAAGCATGCTTCCATATGCTAATAATAAAAGGTCTTTGGTCCACTCGCACTACAACTTGGAGTGAATTACCATTTAGGTATTTAAAGAGTGGTGCAATCATTACCTTTAAATTACAGTTTTTCCAATTGTTTTCACTTAATTAAAAATGTTAACACTTAAATCCTGTCTGTTATGTGTTCATGCTTTTATATTCAAAATCAGACTTGCACAACCTTATCATTCTGTCAATCTATAGTCAAAGTAAGGAAAACTAGAGAGTGTTATAACACGGAGTCTAATCAATCAGAAATTAGCTACAGTGGTGAAATCGCTATCATACCAGCACCCTCTTAATGAACAGTAATAGCAGTTGGTTTTTGGATTTTTAGTCAGATTTTATGTCTGGCTTATAGTTCTGATTTGTGATCATGTTAAAGAATGTTAAATGACAGAACATCAACATGATCTCCATGTTTAAAAAAATAGAAATCTAGTCACAGCTGACCGGACAGGGAAGGCTGTAACAATGTACTTCCACTGGACTCACAAATATTGCACATAACGGTTCACTGTATGGGCTATATATTTGCATAACATCCTCACTGAATGTTATATACAGTAGTTACCCTGTGCATTTATTATACTGTTTAGAAATAAAATGTTTCAAATACAATTATAGGTGAAATAATAAATATTTTTAAGTTAATTTTAAAGACATTTATGTTAATTTTTTTAAGTAGATTGGAAGTAGATTTTGAAGTATATTAAAGGAAATTAAATGACCACAACATATTAAAGCAGATGTGGCCAGTGTCAGTCCTGGAGAGCCAAAGTCCTGCAGAGTTTACTCCAGCATTGATAAAAACTCACCTGTCTTTAGTTTAGTGTTTGATTAGGGTTGGAGCTGAACTTTGCAAGATTATTGTGGCTCTCCAGAACTGAATCGTGGCCACCCCTGAATTAATGGCACAGTCCACCTAAAAAGATCTGTCACCATTTACTCACCCTTATGTTGCTCTAAACACTTTATAACTTTGTTTCTTTTGAGGAACACACACAAAAAAAAAAAGATATTTTAAAAAGGTCTCGGTTCCCATTGACTTTCATTGTAGATTCTGTCAATACAACAGTAATTCAATGGGAACCAAACTGATTGGTTACTAATATTCTTCAAAATACCTTCTTTTGTGTTCTGCAAGGACAAGAAGGGGAGTAAATGACATAATTTTTATTTTTGGGTGGACTATCACTTCAATACAAAAAAATTTACCTAGTTTTCCCATTTATCCATCATTTAAAGACTGTACAGAACTTCAGTAGTCTTTGTACTTGGCATTTACACAATTTTTGAATAAGATATATATCTCTATACTACTTTGAGTTACAGACTTTTTTTAAGTGTTAAAAAACACAAGCACAAAAGTGCTAAAACACTCCCCTGCCTCCTTAACAAGACACCTTCTCACATTAATTCATTAATTTGCAAAGTTTAGGGATCATTTCTAAACTATACAACCATTTTGGACAAACAAATATGTGAATATTATATAGAGGTTTGAGTCAGTGAGCCAAAAAATGTAATTAAATTAAAATTAAAATAAAATAAAACTTGTTTTAATTAATATCCTACTCAGTGCAAAACATATAGGTTACCTGTATTCACACGACAGGCTTTTACATTGTTTAGAAAAGTTTATTAAAGGTCTTATACATCTAATAAAAGAAACAGTTAGAACGTGTGACTTAGTGACTTACCCTCAGTGTGAACAGCAGACACGTAAGTCCAGTTATAATGCTTGACTATGTCGAGCATGGCGCGCGCCTGCAGCGTGTCAGAGGGCACAACACGGAGGAAGTATTTGAAGAGAGTTTTGTCGCTCAGGTCTATGCTGGTGGCCGAATAAGCGATCTGGGGGATGTTAAACAGCTGGAGGAGATTCTGCACCTGGATGGCCACCGAGCTGGAGCCAGGACCTATGACTCCTGCGATGGGCTTCTTGGTGGGAGGAGGCTGGTTGAAAGGCGTCCCGTCGATGCACCACTTAGATCCGTCTTTGTCGTCCCGAATAGAGATGAGGGAGTCTCGGATGAACTCGATGCTTTGCTCTAGAGCCACTGAAGAGTGCCAGCATGAGTCCCGGATCTCGCAGCCCAAGGTGATGTTGGGCAGCAGGTTCTGGTCGGCGTTGATACGGTCCAGCGTATAAAACATCGCTTCCACTCGTTGGATGCCGTATTGCTCGCGCACGTCCCCACATTTTCTGTCGGCCACACGCTCGGCGGACGGCTGGTGGTGCACGGAGAACAGCGCGCCGATGATCACGTCGCCATCCATGCGGGCGACAGACCGGGCCGCCGCGCGCTGGACCGCCGAACGCTTGTGTATGTTCCCAAGTGCATGAGATGAGAGTGTCGGTAGAAACAGACATAGGAACAGTAGAAAGTGTCTGCACGAGACACATGTCATCTTTAAGCGTGCCATGTTCCACATTATGTGACGGGCATAGCGTGAGAGCTGCTCGTGCCCGCGGTGCTCGTTTCTCTGCAGTCCTAGATTCAATTAAGGGATCATGATGCGCACGTGAGACAACAGGAATGCGGCCTGACACCTGCTGAGAAAACATAACACAGAGTTACTTAGAGAAGACAAGTGCATCTATTATAAAAATCATTTTTAAAGAATGCATCCATTAAAGTTCAGTGCAAATATGGAAAAGGGCGCATCATTTAACACCATGAAAGAGAGCGCTGTTAGACTGGTTGATTTGTTAACAGTTTAACCAATTATAAATGAGCTACAGGGGTAAAATCACTATGCCTAAGGGGTGAAACGACCAGCATAAATACTGAGATGACCATTGTAAGATTTAAAATAAAATATAAAAGATTTATAGGACAAATAAAATGGGATATAAAAAGGTTAAAAGACCATGCTTTATTTAGAATCCCAGTGTGATCGATCACAGAAGTGGTATATCATCAGTTTTCGTTTAATGTGACATAAAATCCACACATGCTTTTCATCAGTCTAAAACTAGAAACCCTACGTCTGAAGGTTGTAAAACTTTCCATTTATTTTTCCCCAAAATATTGCACAAAATAGGACAGTGTATAGGCCAGTGTCTGTTATGCTTTTAGCAAATGTTTTATGCGTTTTACATTTGTTTTATAATTTTATTTGCCTTTGCGAATTAAAATATTCAACTACTAGGCCTACTATTTAAGATAATAAGGGGTGGGTGGCATAACAATTATTTGAACAAGCACATTTGATACCCCAAAAAAGTGCATAAAATATTAAACATTTTTGTTGTTAGCTCACCTAATGAGGTCAATTGTAACAACAACACCCTTTCTAAACTATTTGACATTCATTTGCATACTTTAATGATTACACAAACTTTTTACAAACTAATTTTAGTTGCAGACAAAATGCCAGAACATTATATTGAAGTTACCTCCAAAAATCAAAATGCGTAATACAAAATACGCGTCGGTCTCTGTTAGATGACACTTCAGAAGCTTTCCGTTTACTAAGGAGACAAACGTACGTCATTATTCAGTGTTTACTAAATAACTGGCGAACGAGAGACTCACTGGTCGAAGAAACATATGATGACAGAGTGAACATCATTCACGGTTTGATGGCGAGGTCGTCGTTTTTTGTCCTTGCAGGGACGATTTCAGCACCGCGGACAGCGCAGACAACCAACCGTATAAAAGACAGTGAAAGAAACAACAAGACGCGCCTTTGTAGCCAAAGCACAACTACTGGAAGCAATGTGGTTGAACACAAAACCCCAGGTACTGTTTGACCCTTAAAACCCAGTGCGACTAAATATACTTGTTTTCAGACAGAGATCAGTTGCGCTCATCTCACAAAAATCTCAATGACAAATGAGCCATAATTACGATTCACTGCCTCCTGTACTCTCATTGACTGACATTGCCGCACATCTTTCTGTACCTGCAGTCACCAGGAAATACAAACAACAACAAAAACATCTGCACAGGATTTCGATCGTATACGCACCTGAGTCAATGAGACATCGCTTTACCTCATTATGAGACAGCTGCTGGACTGATGATATAGCTACTTTCAGTTATCAGTGTATAGCCCAGCCAGATGATCTCTCTCTCCCTCCCTCTCTCTAACATTTTGATAATGTTAGTGGGCGGACCCACTAGACTTGGTGGTTGTCTTGTCAGTTCAAGTCGTCAAATAAGTAGCCTACTGATGTGAATGTAAACATCAAATGGCACTGGAGTGATTGATAACTAAATGTCATTTTTTCTTTTACAAAACATTATTTTTGTGATAAACATGTTATATATATCTAAAAATCTTTAATAAGTTTAAAAAGTGATAAATAATGACTAATTATATTTAAGTAAAGACCACAAAGATCCCAAACGGAAAACAATCGAGCAGGCTTCAGTTGTTGTGGGTACCTTAGTATAATGCGATGTCTGCTGGTTAGTGAAAATTAGGGAAATTATGTGAAATTAGGAACTCGGATTCATTTGAAAAATTGCAAACTCGCAAACTCTGTGAAAAAAAAATATATATATATATAATTACTAATAAGGATTTTAGAAAAGTGGACAAAGGAACACTAGACATAGGCTATATATTGCGATATGGATCTCATGTGAAGCAACATGACTGGCTGATTTTTCTCTACATTCTATTCAGAAAGATTAAGCCTAGTAATTGCAGTATGATAGAGAATTGCATGTGAAAGTATACAGCGCCATCTGCTGACAGAACGACGCTTCTAGTGCAGTGGTTCCCAGTCTTGGTCCTGGAGAACCCTCGACACTGCACGCTTTTGGTGTCTCTCTTATATGACGCACACATTTGAGGTCTTGGAGCAGGGGTAGGTAAGTTCGGTCATAGAGAGCCGCAGTCCTGCAGAGTCCAGCTTCAACCCTAATCAAACACACCTGAACAAGCTCATCAATGTCTTCAGGATTAATAAATCTATAGGGAGGTGAGGGTTTTTTCAGGGTTGGAGCCGAACTCTGCAGGACTGCGGCTCTCCAGGACCGAACTTGCGTACCCCTGTCCTGGAGTCTTCACTAAATGAGCTGATGAGTTGAATCAGGTGTGTTTGAATAGGGAGACATCTAAAATGTGCAGTGTTGGGGCTTCTCCAGGACCAGGATTGGGAACCACTGTTCTAGTGTATCTAGACTTGACCATGTTTAATTACAGACTATAGGTTTAGGCTGTGCCAATGCATCTAATGGCAACATTTTTCAGGGCTAAATACTGATACTGATTTCCAGGCAGTTAAGCAATTGTAAAGTATAAAAAGCTATGTCACAATTGGATTGTCCTAAGAAATAAATCGCCGTTCGATATTTATTACAATGCTGCTCTCTGGTGATGTAAGATTGATATTACAATACAGTTAATAAAATTACGTATTGTGAAGTCAAGGTAGAAATTTCCCACCCATTACGTTTTGTTTTATGTTGTTTTTCTGTGTATTTTTATTTTTTATAAGCCAAGATCATAACATCCTCTTGAAAAAAAGGCATATGCTGTATGTTTGGAAGCATGGCTGCTGGTTTGAGCTGGTTTAAGCTGGTCATACTGGTCATGATCTATCTATCTATCTATCCATCTATCTATCTATCTATCTATCTATCTATCTATCTATCTATCTATCTATCTATCTATCTATCTATCTATCTATCTATCTATCTATCTATCTATCTATCTATCTATCTATCTATCTATCTATCTATCTATCTATCTATCTATCTGTCTGTCTGTCTGTCTGTCTGTCTGTCTGTCTGTCTATCTATCTATCTATCTATCTATCTATCTATCTATCTATTTCAACATGACACTTTCAGGTTTAACATTACATTTGGTTTTCGTTTTTTATTTTATTATTCTTTTTCAGTTTAGCCCTGCTCTTTTACCTTATATGGATATATTTGTCAAAATGTTGAACATTTTGAAATATCAATGTATTGTTTCTGTATTTTGAAATGTGAACACAAAAAAAGATTTGCAGAATATTTTTGTCCAGTTATATTTTTGTATTTATACTTTTTGCTATGTTATGTGCATATCAATTTTAGTGTTTTCCATTTAATACGTTATCTGGACACTACGTTTAAAAGGTTTAACACTTGGTTTCGTGTCAACAGAGTTTTTAGTTTAATGGTCTCGTCCACTGGGTGGCAGCATAGCAAGAGTTCATGATCCTATATCTGCCAGGTTATAAACTAAATTAATAGTTTACCAGTTCTGACAAATAATTTTATTTTATTTTATTTTTAACTGCAGTTGCTGCTGGTGGAATATCAATGCATAGTAAATATTTTAACAAAAAAAAATATTATTTTAATAGTTTCACTGCACTTATTCGTGAGGGCTTGAATATAAAATCCTGTAAACTGACACAATACAAGGAATTATTTTGAATTAATCTCTTCGATATGGTCAGAGGCGGTCGCCTGCTTCTGTTTCTCAGAAAAGGTTTCTTTTTCTTGTCTGCCACTCAGTATGGGCCAACACGGTCAGATACAAAAAAAATTGTCAAAGCTTTTATAAAAATAAATGAATCTATTGAAATAACAGAATTGCTTCAAAAATCGAATAAACATATTTTGCATATCACATATTTGAGTTTTGGTACGTAGAGTTATGGCATCTAGAACTGTAGCCTTCTTCAAACTAAAGGCATGTGAAGTTCTGTACAAAGCTGTCTTATTTCTCAAAAATCAGAGATTGGTTGTTTGCTCCCTAAATATCGTTGCGAAATAAACTGTAGATATGGACCTGTGTGCATGCCATTTAAATTACTCCACGGTATTTTATTGGGGGGCTGGCTAATAAGATAAAAGTAGGCTACTTTAGTGGGTGAAAATGTCGCTCTACAAATTTTAATGTGCCAAACAAATATTACATGGTTTCGCCGACTGAGCTTTATTTTTATACATTATGGCAACATTTGAAGGAAGTGTGAGGCAAACACGTGGAAATAAGAGAGTGGAAATAGGTATCAGCGCGATACGAATGAGGCGGGGCTTAGCGGGGCCCAAATTGTTAGATATGATGAGGTCTAAATAATATTCTTCATATTTAAACTTTTCCTATGCGTGTTTTCAATTAAAATTATATTAAAGTTTCACAGTGTCATTTCGAGTGTAAAATATCACCTAGAATGCGGTTAAAGTAGCACTGTGTTACCACGTGGTACACGTTACTTTTCTCGGCGTCCGTCAGGATGAGCCAATCACGACTGTTTGCTGGTGCAGGTTTCTGTTTAATTGCTGCCCAATGGGAGACTTATCTTTCTGAGCCGCCAAGCGCCCCCTGCAGGAAAGCTGTTGACTCACGGGTTTAAGCCACATTTGGTATCCAATGATGAAAAGAACCAGTCACGTGATTCAGAAAGCAGGAAGCGCAGCCACATCCACACAGCAGCAGCGCTAAAGTGAGATTGCAGACAGCTCGACCTGAACGCCAGAACGGGGACTTTGAATAAACCAATTAGACACCATGTTTTGGAGACTTTTCTTCGTGACAACATTACTAGCCCTCCTCGGATCGTTGACAAGCCAGGGATTTGCGCAGGGTGAGTGGATTTATCATCTCAAATGTAACAGTGAAGCAGCGAGTCATGTTAGCACAACGCATACCTCTACCACGCCATCTGCTACACCTTAAATGTGATTTTTAATTAGGAGTGGTTTCGATTCCGGTTCCATTAAGTATTCTTTTTTCGTACTTTTGAGGAATAAATGTTGGGTAATGATCAGCTCGTATTACATCAACTGCCAAAGACACTCTGTTGCCAAATGACGAGGTAATTCAGATTTCAAAAGAACGGATAACACTCTTAAGAAATAAATTCGTTTTTTTTAAAGTAGGCTATATGTATAATAATGTATTTTTTTTTTTTTTTTACAATTTTACCGACTTTTAAGAATCATTCGCACGGTAATGTGACTACACTGACCACCCTGCATGTTTTATTCAACTAAAAAGAGCCGGTTCCCAAGAGTCGTTTATTCAGGAATCGAACTACTTTCGTCGCTTTGTATGTGTTTGATTCAACCAAAATACCTGATTCTTAAGGGTCACCCTGTCGTGCTGTATGTTTTGCGCTACAGATTAAGTTGTGGTGTAGTTACGGGAATCCACGTCGCTCCTTCCACACCGACGAAGGAAGGTTCGAGAACTAAAACCTTCTTTTTCGGTATTTTTGAATGAATCATTCTAAATGACCGGCTATTGATTCCGAAACTTAGTTTTAATATTAATATTGTTAAACGCAGGTTCCGATTGTTTTTTTAATCTGTATTTTCGATTTTGCCCAGTACTGAACTCAAACTGGTAAACGTTAGGTTATGAACTAATTAATCACTTAGACTATCCTGTGTCTCGCAGTGATCGTTGGCTTGCCGCTGTTATGTAATACAAAACATCAATGTTTCTATATTGTTGTCTTGTGGCTCTGCCTCCATTAAGATCTATATTTATCCAGAAAATCACATGTTGGGCTGTAAAATAAACCAGAGAATTCTCTCTCTCTCTATCGCTCTCTCTCTCTCTCTCTCTCTCTCTCTGTGTGTGTTGGGAAAAAGGCACTCGGGCTCAAAATATCATAACTGGACCTTCTGGTGTAAATGACAGGTTTCTTTCTGGAGACGTAGACAGGGCTTTCTTTTGTGTTTGTTACAACTCACAATATGAAGAAAAAAAGATCTGCTGTCCCTTCCATTTCACATCAGCTTGTCACTATGTTTTTAAATGACCTGGGTTTGTGCGTGATTTGCCAGAGACATCAGATCATGTTCACTTGGTCACAAGATTCATTTGTCCTCTTGCCAGTTTTCTGTTCAGCCACTCCTCATCTACACAATAAATGTGTTGATATACTAGGGAAAAAAGATTCTAGATTGGCATATAGTGGGCATGGCTCCGTTATCTTTCAGCTAGAGAGACTTAGAGAATGTTTAACTAATTGTAATAGCCTATTTTGTGGTTACTCAGTGTTCCTTGTTTTCCGGATAAAAGACCGAGAGATAACACTGACACAAACTGTGGCAACGTATCTAGGTCAACAATACAAGAAACCCAATGCCAATGTGTTGCTTGAATATGACATGCTTGCTGGAATTCTCAATGATATTTTTTTAGGCATGCAAGATATGTTATTTAATGGGTGGTTTCTTTTACAGATGAAGACTGTGGTTCATTGGGTTGTGATTCATGTGGGAATGTGACTCACTGCCGGTGGATGAACTGCTCAGGTCAGTCCCTCCTCCATGTCAAATTCAAAGCTCATATGACAACAATCAGCTGTTCTCAAAGAGTATACATACATATATAGATGTATATGAATGACCCTTGGTTATACGCACATTTTTCTGTTAAGCTTTTACTATATATTTTTCCAAGGCAACATTTTGATCTATTTGGTATGATGCACACATGCTTCACCTGACTTATTAGTCACAGTGATCCAACTCGTCTCAGATTAGCATGGGTTTACACATTGATGCTTCTTAACACAGATCCTGTAACTTACGAAAGCATTCCTAATGTGGTGTAGAAATAATAGATTATTGTAAACCAGGGTTTGTGTGTTAGCCGGTTCATTGACTGCTGGCTTCGGTCACTGTGAGCCTGAAGTAACTGCCCTTTTATCCCTGCAGTCCTTCTCCATGCCTCTTTGCTGATGGATGACGTGTTATGAATCATAGAGAGTAAACATACTAATGAAACGCACACACTGTTGCTATGGTGCTCGAGGCCCTTCAGAAAAAAAAATGGGAGCGCATGTAAGCAGAAAGAAGGTGTCCGTATCGTGGGTAAAAGGAGTGGAAAATTCAAATTTTAGTAGAAATTAGTAAATAATAATGAAATATGTCTGATATCTTGTTTTAAATAAAATTAAAGCCACCTTAACTCTCGTGTTTTTTTTTTTGTTTTTCTCTTTACTCAAGTGACAATGTGACACGTAGGCCAAGTATGGTTAACCACTAACCTACTTGAACATTTTTCCTCTCCATTTAACCCAAGTGCACACACACTTGCTATGGCATGCATGAGATATAGGGCCGAAACATAAAAATAGGTATATAAATTGGTAAAGCGTGATTTATAGTTTTGTATCACTGAAGCATTATAACATGTGTTTTAATATTTAGAATGTAATTAGCGTTTGAGTTTGTTGTTTGTTTTTGTGTAATTTATTTAATTACTTTTCATTTATTTTGAAATCTGTCTTCTGGTTAGTAGTTAAAGAGATTATATTACACTGTCAACAACAATACAGTTATAAACCACTTCCTTCGTTCTTTCACAGGTTTTGTTCTCGATCTTAAATTAAATGTCAGCTGTCATTCTCCACATTTAGAGAGTCTGTGTTGTGTCTCTAAGTACGAGAGTATGCTTGACAGCAAGGAGAAGTGGTCTGACTGGCCTGAGCAGGTGTAAAATCTGTAACCGCACCTCCCGCTGTAACAAAGCCAGTAGCGTTAGCATTGTGCTATCAGCTCCCCAGAGATGACGCGATCGGTTTACACCGATTCAGTGATACAACTTACTGGAAATATCTGGGTCTTTCCTGCTGTAGTGCAGAATAGTGGGTAGTATAAACAGGTCTTTAGATTATTAGAAATAGATTTGTAAATAGCTGAGAGTATTTCTTATTGTGTCTATGTAGAAAATATGGGGTCAGTGCTGGTGTTCTGTTTTAGGACACTTTTTTTCTTTTTTTTTGAATACGTTTCTGTAAAGGCCTGTTTAAAACAATGTTCAGGCTAAATCAGCGTGCTGTGACATGAGCTGTAAATATGCTAATTTGAATTATTGATGTACTGTACGGCTCTGTGTGGGTGTAGGAGGAAGATGAGACAACCTAGTACAATGTTTGCAAAACAAATATTTAAACGTTTAACTACATCAGTTGCATTAGGTATTAATACCTGTTTGTTAACTTTGGCTGATATAATCATAATGTGTAAGCATGCTGTGTAGATTGATGTATGTAGTGATTCCCTTACAGATTTGTTCCACACATATTCATAGAATCTGTATGTGTGTGTGTATATAGGGTTTTTCCTCATTGGTACTCATGTACTGAGACAGAGGCACAGATGTTCACTCTGTTCTGTTAAGAATAGAATCTCAATGGCAGGTTTTGCGGTCTAATCGGTGAAAGCCAGATTAGACCGGTTGGCATCATATTCATTCATCTGATTGCTCTAGAAAGTGCTTGTGTAGTCCTTTTAAAGTAATGAACATGTATGCATTTGCCTTCAATCTTTACTTGAGACTGTGCAGCTGAATTTGTTTTGCCGGCCATATGAACTGCTGAGGGCTGAGATGCGGTGTGAAATGCATGGACATTTTTGCTAGTGAAGCACTTATTCAGAAAGCAAGGAATTGAAAACATCTGGGTGTTGTCATAGTATGGAATTTCAACATGAGAGTTGTACCTTTCACAAAAGCATGTGACATTTCTTTTCTCAGTGTTTGCTGTTTTGAGGCCATGAAGAACTTGATGTATTTCCAAACACCTATCTATAGTTTAACCTAGTGTTGTCAAAAGACCCGGTACTTCGGTAGCAAGTCGGTACCAGGTTTCTTTAAGTACCGGTGGTACCAAGTACCTGGTCAACCTGGTTCTTGACGCATACAGCGCTAAGATTTCCGCAAATGAAACTTACATTTTAATATGGACAGTCACGGAATTTGTCAAAGTTAGCATAAATTAATCAAATCAAATCTCCATATGGACCAATATCTGTAAATGTTAAGCCGCAAAAGTTGGTTGAAATATGAATCCTGCATGTTCTGCGGGTCTCTGTGTGAATGAATGAATGAATGGCATGGCGTGCAGGTTTGTTTACTACATAGACTGAAGCGCGTGAGGCTTGCAGTAATTTCAGCATTTGCCATCTCAATGTGGACATAAATACATAAACTACATCACCAGAACTGTTTTGAGTCACTTCATAAGCATTTTAACGTTTCATTTTAGTAAAACCAGTGTCAGTTTAAAGGTATTCACAGTAACCCATCAAAATAAGTTCATTTCTACATAAAGACATTGTGCGACACTGTAAAAAAAAATCTGTAAAATATACAATAGAAAAATGGCAGCTGTGGTTGCCAGAATTATACCGTAAAAAATACGGTAACACCGTTTTAGGTGTAACGGTTTTACCTTAAATGAACAGTTTAATACCGTAATTTAACTGATATAATATTAATATACCAACTTATTGAAGTACTGAAATCTGTTTTGTACAATTGTAATACACGGGTAACCACCAGAAGCAGGCGGTGATGAGAAAGTCACGTGATGAAACAAAGCCCATCACAAACCTTTTAAACCATAAGATACATAGAAGGTGCACAGTGTCATTCACACAAGCACTAAACACCATAATGGTGAGATTCATTAAACTGAAATATGCAATAAACATTCATTTAACAACATTGTAGGTAACATACAACCCTTATAAACATAACAGAAAAGAAAAAAAACAGGAAGAAACATAGTTATTTCAAAGAAAAACATAAAATTCAAGCAAAATTTGAAATGCAACGCAGAGAATTCTGGGAACATCAGTTTAAGATTTTACAGGAAATTACCGTTAACCATTTAACAGGTTTGTACTGTAGCATTTTCACAGTTTTTTACCATTAAAATCAGTCATTTTTTACAGTGTAGAAATATTACTATTATTTAGTAGAATGTATGTGATACTGCTACTAATGTTGAAAAAATTATTAAAACTTTTTAAAGAAATAAATCACACTATTTCTTCCATGTTTTAATTTTAATAGCAAATCTCTTTATTTACCAAAAAATAAAATGTTTAAATTTCATTAAGTTAAATTTGGGTGAAACTTGTTTACTTTTTTTCATAATTATATTACTTTTAGTAAAACTTTAAACATAATTGTAAATAAGTATAAAGAATGGCATTGGTTTTATTTTGATTGATTTTTTTAATTAATTTTTTTAATTAGCATATTTTTGTGTTTTGCTCTGGTACCTAAATTGGTACCGAGAACCGTGGATTTTCACTGGTATCGGTACCGAATAGGCTACTGAAATTTTGGTACCGTGACAACACTAGTTTAACCAACCTGTTAAGGCTTTTTCTTGAGGCTCAGTTCACAGAGAAACTCTTCTTTTGACATAAAATACTCAAAGCCCATCTGGGTTCAGTTCAGGTCACTCCTATTGGGGAAAAAAAAGTCTGTTATGGTTGACTCAATGTATTGTAGAGTCACAAAACAGCAAGTTGTAGCAGCCAAATGTCTTTTATACAGGCCTAGACAACATTATTTCTCAAACCTTGAGAACCTAGCTTGAACCTATTTGATATCTAGTAATGTATGTAATATTATTTTATTTATAATTTTGTATATCTTCACACATGCTGTATGTATTGAGAAGTATTTATTTAGCATGATTTGAATTTCTACATTCTAAATTTTATCTATATTTTAAAAGTATTTTATTTCTAAATAATTTTAAGTCATGAAGTAATTGATGATTATGTTTTCTGTGTGACAAGGCTTTAAGCACATATATGTGCATACACACAGTGAATTAGTCTGTCGTGACTCAGGGTTTGTGAACTTAAGTCAACGACAAAAAATGAGGAAGACAACAGTGTTGGTAAAGTGGATTACGAAACAATGTGTAAAAATTTAATTATTGCTATCAGTAGGAATTTCTGCACTGAGCTGTCTGTCGCATTTGCGCACAATGCTATTCATGTGTGACGGGAGGATACTCTAAATGGAAACCAGCTGATTGTGACACAGAGGTTTCAGGAGAGTCTTTCTTGATTCCTTCTACTCCTATTTTTTATTATCTCTTTCTTATATAAATATATGACACACTGTCAGTTCCTCTTATTTCTGGGTCTAAAACCTTTTTGTAAGTCAA